>NC_142662.1:14924702-15079619 GCF_026168435.1 Sesamum indicum | reverse complement strand
AGATAAACAATGTAAATTTCAGAGTTTCTGGTATAAAACAACTGAATAACCTAACTTCATTGGCTAATCCTTTTCAATAAACATACCCATGTATGGAAGGAGGTTGTAAGCAATTACAGTTGCAGTCCCAGCAAAAATTAGCTTCAATAGCCAACCAATTTTTCTTTCTGCTTCCTCTTCTATTGATTTTTCATCTATAAAATGGCATTGTAACAAATAGATCAGCACCAAAAATAGACTTCGAACTACAGTAAATGAAATTAACTAAATATATGATCCAGAATTAAGTGGAGAAAAGCATGTAAAAGAAAAAAAAACCCATCCAACCCCTGAAAGCAAAACTAATATTTTTTAAGATAGAAGGAAACCAGTTCAATTCAAAGGGAGTTCACATGTTCTAACATTATAGTGGGGTTCACAAATGCCTCCAATTTATTTACCAACATATGCATTTTTGGAAAACAATGAAGGACATTGTCACCCACTTTAGGTTATGCTCTGCAGCACAAGCTTCTTGCCTCCAATTAAATTTCAAGAAAGTAGGTTTCTGCATTGACATACTACAGTGGTTATCAATGTTTTAACTCAAATGATTACCTCATGAATGATGCTAAAACACAAACATTGCTGAACTCCCTTAGAGCCAATTCAATACAAGAGCACATATTTACAAAATAAGATTGCTCGGACTAATGGAGGCCATTACAGCTGTACTTATCATATAATTCTTTCACCGATAAATCAAGAGGCAGGAACCATAGGATATTCAGACAACTCATATTACACACCAAAAATTAGTCATTAACTAGCATCGTTACACTTGGGGTAGATCTTTAAATAATTAATTATTACAAAGTGAATGAGAAAAAAGTATTATAGTTAAATTAACATCAAAACTTAGTCAATTACTTCCATTATTAACGAACCCAGGGACTTGCTTTGCATAGAAATGACACTGCAAAAAATTAATAATAAAGTAAACTACCTCCTTTATAGAATGACGAAGAGAAATTCCGGGATTGTATGTTCACTGGATTCCTCCTGCATAAATGCTGCACTTTTGTTCAGCGAAAGACTAAAATACACAGAAAAATACCAACTTCCCACAAAATATTCTTCCTGAAAGGTCCCCAATCTGTTGAAATTATCTAAAAGATTCAAGAAAAAAAAAATACCAAAACAGCCAACTAAGGCAGTTAAAGCCATTAAAAGAGAAAAAGAAATCGGACAAAACAACCCTGTGTTACTCCATAACCTCTTTCAAGCTGTAAATTGGTTTTATCCAAGAACCGATTTTGGGCTTGTTTTCAATCTGCTTCCCGCGGTTGATTATGTTTATTGGAAATGATAGGAAATTTGGTCAATTGCAAAGTCTCAGGGAGAATATGATAGGAGATGAACAATAATAAGCATCAGACTTCAAATGCAATATTACAAGTCGTAGCTTTGCTGCAACCGTGCCTGACTTTTGGAAGTAGCAAAAGGAAGGGTGGACCACACTACTATTTGTATCCAATGAGCTTCTTGGGAACATAGAGGCAATCAGGGGTTGGTTTGAGAAGACAAGGATATTACTGTCGAAAGGAGAATTACCACCTTGAGGTTCAAATAAAAGTTCACAATTGGAAGGAGTTTAGCATTTGAAATTATCATATTAGGTTCTTTGGATGAATTAGATTTTTCCAATGGTTTTGCTTTTAGTATTTCCCTAAAATAAAACCAAAACCAGATATGGGACAGCTGAAAACCACAAGAAATGCAAAAATTGGAGATTGTAACAAATGAACAGAAAGTTACAGTTCTGTCCCACGCTGAAAACTCAGATGATGTGAAATAATGAATTTGTCATGAGCTTCAAATTCTAATTGAAAGCTCAATAGCCAAGAGAAAAGATTTGAAATTCTGGATTAAGATTGGCTAAAAGATAAAAGGATAATGTATCAGGTTTAGTGTATACATTGGCGCCCAATGGTAGGAACACAGATAAAAATATTAAAAAGAACTACCAAAACATAACCTGAAAGATATATTTAAAAGAACTACCAAAACATAACCCGAAAAACTTCCGATCAGGCAACATAGTTGATGTAGAAACGATAACAAATTAAAGTACGAAGAGAAATGAGCATGACCCGGTGCAGGAATGTTTTTACTAATTCATTGGAGACCATCCAATTCTCGATTAATCTAAGGAGCAGCAATTCTTTAAGACAGGTACGATAGATAAAAAATTAACAGTTTATGGAGTTATGAAGGAGATAAAATACTTGAACTTTCATGGGTGTCTGTGCATTTTCTGTCTGTAACACTGCAAATCCACGCAAGGGTTTGTGGCAAGTAACAACTGCTGTGGAGTACACCAGCCTAACAATGCGATTCATGAAGGAGAGGCTATAGATGTTAACAACCTCAGAGTGGATAATGGTATGGGCGGCGGCGGCGGCGGCGGCAAGCGGCGGACCTACGGGGTACGGCGAGAGTGGAGAGGCTGAAATTTGGAATTGGGGCTAGCGACAGAGGTATCAAGGAGGAAATCAGGTTAATCTGAACTGTTGGGAATTGGAAATGGGCTGAACTAGAGTTAGTTGATGTTCTTACTTGTAGTGGGCCTAAGGCCTGTTGCAATGCATATTTCTTGGATTTGGGCCTAAAAAGGGGTTCGGCTAAGTTTATTTGAAAATAAATTTTAGAAGTATCTGGATAAAATAAAATTATAGAGTTTATATAATGTTATTAATGATAATTTTATAATTAATACAATAAAAATCGGAGAATCTTAAATAAGTAAAAGAGTAAATTATATTTTGACCATCCGAATTATGATCATTTTTATACTTTGTCATCAAAATTATTTTTGTGTTAACTTACCATCTCAACTTTTTGAAATTTGTACTTTGCTATGTATGACTATTTTTTTTATTAATTTTTTTATGATAAAACATCGCATATTGTACGTATGTGAAAAACATCACATCACATAACCCTTAATATCACATGGGCATTACATGTGATTGTTTTTTGATAAAAAAAAACTAGGTTAAAGAATACTTATAAATGACAAAGTGTAAAATTTTATAAAGTTGAGATGGTAAGTTAGTACAAAAAAAAAATTAAATATCAAAATGTAAACACGGTCATAATCCGGATGCTAAATTTTTTTAATCCTAAGTAAAAGCTTTGTACATTTTTCTAAAAGGTCTATACAAATTCCTAACATCTTAATTCTTGTTTAAAAAAAAATCAAATACATTTCAACATCTTATTTAGAAAAATTTATAAACTCCCCCAAATACCTTCGGAGTTCCTTGAAAAAGTAGCATAAAACTTTTTGTGTATTTTTAATATTATACTTAAATGGAAAAAAGAAAATTTTTGTCCTATAACTTTGATCTGAATTTCTTTTGGTCCTCTAACTTTGACAATATTAGATTTAGTTCTTTATCTATCAATTCTGTGTAGATTTGGTCATTTAGCCTAATTTATGACTCTTTTGCTTTTTTGATAATAAAGCTTAATAGTCCATCATAATGCTCTTAAAAGGTCCAACATGCTTCCGAAATAAAAGTACATCTCCATAAATTTATACTTTGTTTTAACCGTCTTGCTCTCGGGTATTTCAAGTCCTTGATTTTACGGACTTCCTTGAACCATACTACCGCAACAGATGATTCGCAGGTACTTGGCTCCTTCAACAACAAAACATCACAATCCTATTTCATTTCCTACCTTATGACATAAAAGACACTCCAGAACAGAGACTTAATAAAAATTTGGAAAAACAAATTGAATAGAAGCCTTTCTTTATTGAAGAAAAAATTAAAATATTACATAGATATTTCTTCATCTATGGGAGAAGACAACTGTTTAGCCATTCATATAGAAGACTATACTTGTTGGAGAAACTCCTATAAGACTAAAAATTTAAAACTACAAAGATTTGAAATCTCAAAATATCATGCTTTGAAGAGTTGGATAAAATTTTTAATTATCCCTTTCCGCTTCATTGCCTCCTTATTTATAGTCATCCGCGGACTTTAAACTTATTTTTTTGATGACGTCATTGCGTTCATCATCACTTTATCTTTTTCGGATGACGTCATTGCGTTCGTCATCTATGCGTCCTTTCTAACTGTTGGTGGTCATGATGGCTTGTTGGCCATGTGATTGCTAGTTGGTTTTCTTGCTTTCTGACTATTGCCCTTTGTCGTCTTCTACCAACAGTCTTACTTTCGAATTTTTACATTCTGCAGGCTTTACTTCGCCTTGTAAAATTCTTTTTTTTTTTACCATTATCTTTTTTTTATTCAAATTTCTTTTGGATGACCCGAATTTTAGTCCCTAACAAGGGCTTTTTTTGTTTCTCACAACAAGGGTATACATGGTTATATCATTGCCTAATATGCAACATATTGTATGTCTTCATCCTCGTGGCTTTAGTTGTAGGCAGTTTGTTCTCTCATATAAGCATTCTCTTTTTTTTTTTCGAACAGGCTCTTTGCAAACTCAATACTTTTCCCTATTATGGAGGTTAACAAGAATGATGCATTTAATTTGTTTGAGAAAATTTTAAATGGATATATGACTTTGTCCATTTCTATGAGATAGACCCATAATCCCCAAGCTCTTCTAATAGAAATGTCATCTTCACTTATGGATGATACCAACGGAGCTTCTCCGGATGCAACTTTGATTTAACTGAAAGCTACCATGTTAGGTCTCTGCAGCTTGATAAAATGGAATGCTGGATGAGACCCTTTCCCTACGGTTTCTAGAGCCACTAACGTGAACTTTAACCGTAGAATATCTCTTCGTTTTAAGTGGAGGTTATTTTGCCATGAATCATAAACTGTTCCACTAATTCACTTCAGAAGCTTTGAAATTTTCGAAAAACTTGGTGACATAGTATAAATTGAAGCCGAAGCTCCAAAATCATACCATTCTCAAACATCTTTTGAATTAGACCCTTCTAGCATTCAGACTCTATTATAGGATTCACTACTATGCGAGAAATTAAATCTTTTCCACATTTTTTGATAAACCTGCCAAGTAGAAGAAGAAGATATCAACTCGTTAGCATTAACCTTAGACGTGTCTATCATTGGCCTAATATCGATCTCTCCCTCTTTAACCCCAGAGGTGGTGGGTGACTTGAATCATCAGGAATTCACACTTCTTGTGATCAAATTGTTGTCATCTCACCAGAGTCTGGCGACCGCCTCATGTAAGTGGTACTCAAATCCACCGCTACAGGTCTAGAGCCTTGTACTCGAAGGGCATGTTTAGAGTCATGCTCTCTCAACTCGCAAGTCATCACCGAAAGCAATGCATTTCGAATTGGTTCCATCAAGTCGTTCCATAGCGAGGTAGAAGCCAACATGAAACTCCTTATTGCGATCTGGACAGTATTAAGATCAACTCCTTGAACTTGGCTAACTACTTGGGCTTTCACCGCTAGTTGTCCAAACTTCTTGTCAAGCTCCTCAAGATTTTTTCTGAAGTGCCTGAGCCTCAAAATGATGTAGTTCGCTTCTGATGCCTCATTGCTTGTCAGGAAATTTGCAAGAATATTTTCTTGAGATTTTATAATGATAATATTAAAATAATAATATTGACATTCTGTTTGCCATCTGATAATACGTGTTTTCTCAATTTTAGATTCTAATTTGTTTTGCAAAAAAAATGCTTAACATTAGTATTATCAACTTTTAATATGAATTCTTTAGCAAGTAAAAATAAAGACTATTTCTTAAAAGTTCTCAACATTGCAAAGAGAGCGATCACTTTACTTTATCTTTACCACTGGTACTCTTTTCATTTCTTAAATTCTTTACAAACAAGGTTGGTGCTCCCCCAAGCTGAGATACTTGACCGTTTTAAACCTCCTACCCAATAATTCTTCCAATTGTTATTTAATTCTTTCAATTCTAAATATATGGTTCAATTTGAATAGATGTTGCATTTTCTATTTCAAAATCTATTTCTCTCTGAGGCGGTAACCCAGGTAATTCCTTGAAAAAAAATATTAGCAAATTCTCTAACTATCGAAACATTTGACGTACCCAGATTAACATTACAGTATCAGTTACATTAATTAGATATGTAACGTCCACAGAGCTTTGTACATAATTGAGAGACTAATTGGTAATTATTAAAAAAATTTAAATTTAATTATAAATACATTAGGTTGAAATTCAAATATATTAAAGTTTGAATGGAATAAATTAGAACTCATTACAATATCAGATATGATGCAATGGAAATTATTAAGAAAGATTAAATAAAATAAAATAAAATAAAAAGAGAAAAAAAAAAGTGGTGGAAATGGCATGACAGCCAGCCACTTCCCACCTCCTCAATTGTCCACTAAGGAATTACACACACATATATAGCATGCCTTAACACACACACATTTCGTAAATTTGCTGAGGATACACACAAATTCCAAAAAAAAAAAAAAATGGGTTTCTTTCTACTCATTTCCAATCAGGAGACGAAGATAAAAGATGGGGTTGAGCAATTCCTTCTACTAATGTAATCATTTTGAAATTGAGGTAGGATTTATATATATAAGTGTATATATATATATTTATGTTGTACGTTTTGATCACAAAATATTGTTTATTTATCTGAATTATCTTGTTATTACGTGGAGTTATCGCTATATGCTTATATGAGGTTATAGTGTAAGAAAATAAATTATTTATATATATGAATACATACGTATTTGTATTATATGCTTGATCGTTAATTATTTGATTACTTGTTGATTACATTGTTATTCTAGGAAGTTGTCGTTATATGTTTATCTGTGATTAATAATAAATTATAATTATATCAAGAATACCGTAAGTGCTAAATAACTATTAATAATGATCTCATATTTCCTATTATTCTTTGAATATTTCATTTATATAGAAATTTAAATCTCCGTTCCGTTTTCTTGTAAATAACTAACATTCTAGGCTCTCCAGGTATATATCTAATCTACCAGTTAACTTAATAGAATTTATTTTATTAAATCTATCCAAAATCTTTATTGTTTCTTCTGCATATGTTAATTCCTTAAAAAATTTTAGCTTCGATTTACACAAATATGGCTAAGATTAGATCGATAAGTACAATATGTCATGTATTTTATGATAATTCTACTGGTAATGCTAAGTAGCACTAGTAGTTCAATTCTCTCCGTACTTTCGTATGGCTAATATACTTTCGAGTTAATTTTTAATTTTCTTTTATTTACCAAATCCCAGTATTCTTTTTTGCAGAGATACTTTGAAAAAACTTCCTTACCTATTATATATTTTATCTCTATTTGGTGTCTCTCAAGGTGATTTTCTATCTTTTATGTGTGTGTGTTTGTCCACATTTCTTAATTATTTGTAATTTGCTCTCAAATATTGTAATGAGTTCCAATTTATTCTGTTCAAGCTTTATAAAATATTCGAATTTCAACCTAATGTATTTATAATCAAATTTAATTTCTTTACTAATTAACAATTAGTCTCTCAATTATGTACAAAAATATGTGGACGTTACAAGATATGCCTAACACCATTGTTTAATTAAATTAAAGGTAGTCATAATAGAAATTGAGTAGTTGAGTATCATTTTTCTTTTACTCACAATCACCGTTATCATTTTTCCATTGACTTCTGCTACCACTTTCTTTGTTTGACGGTCCACCATAGCGTGATTGTCGTATGACCAATCCCTTTCCAAAATAACGTAAAACTCATTGAGGTTTGTCACAATCAAATCTATATACAGTGTGACGACATCGACTATCATTTTGGACAAAATCTTACTACTGTGTTAACAAGTATAACCCCAACCAACAGTCATAAATGCACATATATCATACAATAGTGATTCTATACTATTATGTATAGACTCTAATGACTCGTTTAGGTTAGTAGCATTTTCGACTGATACTTTCAATTCAATGTGTAATACACACATGTAATTAGATTCATAATATATGTTTTACGTTTAATAGCACATTTCACTAAACATCCCTAGAAAATGTAATCCCTACTATAATACCTTCAAATGTAACACTCTCCAACGATCTATGCTTTGGATCACCTAATACAGCACCCTCTAATGATACTATGACTTTAGACCACCTGAATGCCACACTTGAGCCGAAACCATATATATGTGTGTATAACCTGTCCATAAGCGAGTACACATGGATAATGCCATTAATATAACTAACACAACTATCATCTCATCCACAAGGTTATACATTGTCCGTTAAGTATAAAAAAACAGAACTTATATGGTTCGTTCACATGCTGACCTCACTTTTTGATTAATAATTAACATTCTCAAAAGTATGGTTTCTATTTACTAGTTAACGGTAAGGAGAAAATTGCATACTGGCCTGACTCGAGTTGTAATACAAAATTTGAATCTAACTTTATATAGCTGAGGGATGAGCATGCAACTCAATAAGTAAATAACCAACATCACTTATACATGTAAATTAAGTTTGGCCCATCAAGACAGAAGTGAGCAACACATATAAGATTGCCATCAATGATCCCAACATGTCTCATATAATTCACAATGCAATCATCTCATAGTAAGACAATCAATCAAACTCTTTCCTTTCTAGTTTGCTTATTAGAGGGTAATAGAGTGTCTTCCTGCACTAACTCAACCTCACTATTCATCACATAATATTTAGTTGAACACATAATATTTAGTTGAATCCCCTTTCCGCTCCACATAAACTCATGAATATCATTCATAATACCAGCTCTTTCTCTTCATATCACAACTCTTTCATTTCGTATTATAGATCTTTTCATTTTGCTTCACAGCTCTTTCCATTTTATTTTGCCACACAAGCTCATTAAGATAACCAAGACATATTCGCATAATAATTATATTCAGCTTTCATCACTCCCTGGTTACCCCTTATCCCGTTCTTGTAAACAATTAATTATGTAAGACCATATATCATATTTTTATTTGCACGCACCAACAAGACATCACTCAACAAATGAAATATCATAATCCTCTTTGTAATATTTCAAACAACGATAAGTATTTATAATTATGTCAAATCTCAGGAAAGGTGATTGTAATTTATTCTTTATTTTATACAAATTTGAAACCAAAATTTCCATGTCTTGTCTTGATAACTAATTCGAAATTACCACTTTGTAAGCTAAAGTTGAAAATAGAAAATTATAAAAAATATTAATTAGCCACATATACACAAAAGTCATTCGCTGTTATTTATGTACGCAAGGCAAAAACATAAACCAAAAAAAAAAAACTATGACAGATATTTCAGCCATAATTGAAACATGGCAAATATTGATTAATTGTGATCTAACTTAAGTTTTTGCATTAATTTTATTTAATTATAATAAATAATATTAATTTATGATATTTTTAAACCCTAGCCATTTATAATATAAAAGAAATACAATTTTTTTTGTAAATTTAAAATAATATAATCTCATTATTAAGTAAAGGAAAAACCACGATCACATGTATATTCACACATATATTACTTTTACATAACCCCGCAGCATAGCACAGGTTTTAAACTAGTTATAAGATATAACATAGACTATCGCACAAGCGTATTTTTAGTGACAACTTTATACATAATTTTCTGTCGATAATTTTTTCTAATACTATAAAAAATAATAGCCACTATTAAAATTATAAATTTTATTATTAGGTCAAATTAAAAATTTTAAATATATAATTAATGATAATATTAAAATTTGTTACTTGACTTTTTCTCTAGCTCTATCTCTCTCTTTCTCTTGTAGTGTGTATAGCCCAATTCATTGGGCCTTTAAACGGTATATATGGCTAACATTCCTGCAGGTCTAGGCCCAATTTGCTTTCATTTTGACACATTCTTAACTTTAATACAGCTCAACTTTTAATCTTCTCCACCATTTATTTCTAATACCTAAATAAGAACTATTGCGACAGCCCGAGTTCTGTCCATGTTTCACTTTTCAGTCTTTCAAAATTATGTCAGCAATCGTTGTGGTCTAATTGTTAAAGTCGAAAGTAGATACATTAGAAATTTATTTGAATTTATCAAACTCCAAAAATTATATTTTAACTCAATTTGATAATTAACAGTTGAATACATAAAAATCTAACTTGAACGCAGCTAAATTAAGTCGAGCTTCAACAATTTAATATTTTTTTTCATATACTTCATTATTTTTTATCGACAAAATCGAGCTCGTATCAAACACCAAATTTTGTTTTATATGTATACTTGATCCTCTTTGACCACGTACACACCCGTTCACAATAAAATATTTGATTTCAACTATCAGTAAACACTAAGTTTTGTATGTATAAATCAGAAATGGAGATAATTACACTATGTTCCCCTGAGGTTTGATGTAATTACACGTAGACTCTCTGTGGTTTAAAAAATTACATCTAGTATTCTTGATGTTTGTTTGCGTCTAACAAAATAAGTTCATTCGTTTGTCAAACATTACTTAAAAGGGATCTTTACACTCCCCTTCCTTAAAGTTTGGTGTAGTTGCACGTAAGCCTCTTGTGGTTTGAAAATTTATATTTAAAACCCCCGAGATTTGCTTCCATCTAACAAATAAGTTCCCTCGTTGGTCAAAATTCACTGAATTTATTGATATTAACAAAAAAATGAATAAAAATCAATATTCATTCTCGATTGACTTATTGCAGATTCAATAATTTTTTTTGGGACTAAACTACCCTTATAATAGTGAAAATATACCTCCAGACATGAATTAATGCGTGAAGATGCATAAGTGTAATTTGGTTATAAAAAAATTTATTTGACCTACAATAAGTCAGTAATAAGTAAATTGAGGTTAAATGTAATTTTTTTTTCTTTTTTTTGTTAATATCAGCAAATTTAGTGAGTTATAACTAATAGAATGACTTATTTGGTAGACAGAAACAAACCTCATGGGTGTTAGATGTAATTTCTCAAACCACAGGGAGTGTACGTGTAATTACACCAAACCTCAGATAGGAGAGTGTAATTTTATTCCTTTAACAACAAGATCTGATAAAAATTTATATTTACCCTGAATTGACTTAATACTGATTTATTATAGGTCAAATAAATCTTTTTATGATCAAGTTGCCTGTATGCATCTTCACACATTAATGATGTGAAGAGGTATATATCTTCACCATAGTTTAGTCACAAAAGATTCATTTGACTTGCAATAAGTCAGTAATAAGTCAATCAATGATAAATATCTATTTTCATTCAACTTTTTGTTAGTATCATCAAATTCACTACATATTTTGATTAATAGAATGACTTATTTATTAAATATAAGCAGTACTAGACGTAATTTTCAAAGTACAAAAAATCTACATATAATTATATCAAACCTAAAATAAAAGTAATTTAACTATCCCCGCGAAAATTCCTCGGCCTTAAGTTTCCGGTCTACTTCTGACCGCAACTTTGTACGTATTTGCATGTACGAAGCTACGTGCGAGCGCATGTCTCTTACTACGTACAAATGTTGTTAGAACTAATAGAAGAAAGAATCGACCAAGTCAAAAAATTCTTGCATGTTTGAACTAATACAGTACGACCTCAAAAATGGGCATTAATTACTGGAGAATCCAAATTGAACTAAGTGTTTGATGGGGACTTTTCCCAACCCCAATGTGTGTGTATATATATATATATATGTGTGTGTAGAAAGATGCTCTTAATTTGATTCGTTCAAAAGTCAACGGTCTTTGTTTTTGGCTGTAGGGAAGAGACACATATCAAAATCAGAATACCAAGTCAATGTCAAGAACCGAGTCACCGTTTTTCAACTATTTCAAGCTACATATCATCCAATCATCATTCAGTACCTATCTATCTATGTAGGGTTAATGTAATAAATTAATTATCGATTTGAATAATAGTATGGATAAATACGTTCTCATTACTTCAAATTTGATGTAATTACACGTAAATTTTTTGTACTTTGATAAATTATGCCCAGTACCAATGAGGTTTGCTTCCGTACGTCGAACAAGTAAGTTCATTTCTTAGTCAAAATTCGTAAGTTCTTATATTAGATATAATTTTTTAAAATGCATGAAATTTACGTATAATTATATCAAAAATCTCAAAAAAAAAAGGTACATTTATCCCCATATTTTATTATGTAATTGTAATTGATTATTCAATAAAAAGAACGCCACCTTTCTTTTGAAAATTACGAGCCATCAATTGGGGAATTGACCGTCAGATGAATATAAATTATAAAGCATAAAACTTGATTAATTAATGGTTAATAATAAACATGGATTTCAGACACTTGACTTTGGTCCCACATAGAATTAATACATACCTGGGAACTTGTAGAAAACAGTAAATTTGACTGTTTCTTTGGTCAAACGGCATATGTTAAAGAATGACAAGTGTTGTGCTTGTGTTGGATATGTCAAAGGAAAATGTGGGTTTTCACATCATGATGTCTAAAGTTGTATGGACCAATTTGCGCTCACTATAATTAATTTTTCAATTATTGTAATAATTTTGTGTTGTTATTGATGATTGGTAGAAAGATATTAATTTGATTTTAACTCTCAATATTTCTATGTTCTTTATACAGGGACAACTACATTTTCCTTCCTTTAAATTCGGTGTAATTATACGTAAATTTTTCGTGATTTGAAAAATTATATACAACACCCCTGAAGTTTGGTTTCATCTAACAAATAAATTTCTCCATTGGTCAAAATTTCACTAAATTTTTTGATATTAATAGCAAAATTGAATGAAAATTGATATTTACCCCCAATTGGCTTATTACTGATCTATTGTAGGTCAAATATTTTTTTTTGAATCAAACTACCCTTGTAACAATGAAATATACCTGCTCACATGCATTAACACGTAAAGACGTATGGGGATAATTTTATCATAAGAAGATTTATTTGGTCTGTAATAAGTCAATAATAATTCAATTGGGGGTAGACATAGATTCTTGTTTCAATTTTTTTATTAACATCAATAAATTTGGTGAGCCTTGTCTAATGGGGTGGTTTATTTGTTCGATAGAAGCAAATCTCAGGGGTGCTAGATGTAATTTCTCAAGCCAAAAGAGGTCTACGTGTCATTACACCAAACCTTAGAGAAGGGGAGTGTAATTATCCCTATACATTATCTTACTGAACTAATTTTTTAATAAAATAACAAATATTTTTATTTAAATACATTAATGTAATAGATATTATCATGGTTACCTCGTGATATAAATACATTTTTCTTAAAGAATACAATTTGTAATATATTATACCTTTAGTTTGTGTACCAAGTTTCTAATAAAAAACTTAATATATATACAATAAAAAAAATTCAAAATGCTATGAACATATAGAGTTATTTAATTTTTTATTATTTAAAAAATTATATTTTAAATATATAATAAAAATATGACGAGTCGCGATTTCGTCAATAAAATATAGGAGAAAAAATGCAAAAGACTCCAAGTCGGGATTTTAGATCCCGATTTCGGTATTTTCTTTTTTTTTTTTGTTTAAATAAATTTATATAATTTAATTTATATATAATTAATTTTAACAACATACTAAAATTCAAAAAATAATAAAATTAACATTGCATTAACTTAT
The DNA here is from genome assembly GCF_026168435.1 of Sesamum indicum. Taxonomy (NCBI): domain Eukaryota; kingdom Viridiplantae; phylum Streptophyta; class Magnoliopsida; order Lamiales; family Pedaliaceae; genus Sesamum; species Sesamum indicum. The sequence goes on along the minus strand of NC_142662.1, from coordinate 15,065,978 downwards.
ATAATTACAATTAAGGGTACAAATGTAATAGTTATTTATTTTGTACAATTGTAAAAAATTACATTAAATGTGTAAATGTAAAAGTGTACATTTTTGTACAATTGTAAAAAATACAAAAAGTATATAATTAATCCTGGCTACCCGGTACTGGCACATCTGATTGTGTTGAAGAATTTCTTTGTTGGGCTTGTTGTCGTGCACGCGTTTGCGCCCAATCCATCTCGTTGTGAATACGTGTTGTTTGATTTCGACCAGGGCGCGAAGAGATGCGAATAGTAGGATCGTGTACCAACTCAAATCCCGGTACATCTCAATAATCTTCGGAATGCACAGGTTCAAATAACTTAGAATATGTATTCTTATAAGCCATTATATCGTAATAATCGTTCACCATTGATGCGGTATTAATCATGTATGCAACGCATACCTTTTGAGCGTAACTGCAAGGAATACCAAATTGAGTTCATTTGCCACAAGAACATTCTCGGTTCGCAATTTTGACAATATGGGTGTTGACTCAATGTCCACTGTGACGTCTTGTAACAACCGAGGCGGACTGTTGGAACTGATGGTATTTGGTGACGGTATGTTCAACAGAAATTTGATGCCAACGTGTGAACATCTTATGTGCAAAATCCGTCCATAGTTGGTTGTTGGCCAACATTACAGTACTTCTCGCTAACCTCTCACGGAAATAATGGACACTTCGCTGAAAACGTCATCTCAGCAGTTGCTGTCAACGGTAGGCAGCGAGCCCCTTTCAATACTCCGTTTATGCATTCCGACATATTTGTCGTCAGAATTCTGCATCGCCATCCACCATCATGTGATGCTGTCCAATTTTCCTTGTCGATCCTATCTAACCACTGAAACGCCTCTAGTGACTGGCTCTTTATCTACTCCATAATGCGATTGAATTTTCTGATCTGATATTCAGAGCCAACTTTCCAGTAAAGATCCTTCAACACAATATTTTTGTGTTTACCGTTGAAATTGAAACACACATGCCGCAAGTAATATCGGTGCACGCCGTTAGGTGGCACAAAATTCGGACATTCACGTACAGCTCTTGTGATACCAGCATGGCGGTCAGAAATAAGGCAGATACCCCATCGCCCCCGTATAATGTGTCTGCTTAATTGTCTAAGAAACCACTTCCAAGATAAATGTGATTCTTCATCTATAATTGCAAAAGCAAGAGGGAGTACCTGTTGATTTTCATCCATGGCAGCAGCAATCAACATCTTGTGCTTGTACTTTGTGTATAGATGGGTCCCATCTACACTGATAAGGTTGCGACAGTGTTGGAACCCTTCAATACACGGCTTGAAGTCCAGAATACGTACCTATCACATATGCACCGATTGATGTGTCGCGGGCTTTGTGTTGCCATTCAACAATCGTTCCTGGATTATATTTTTGGAGAGCTCCCAAGTATTTGGGTATCTTTTGAATGGAGCTATCCCATGTGCCATAAACCATCTTACGTGCCATCTTCAAACTGTACCATGCCTTTTGATATGGTATATCGTATCCGGTATGGTCTTTCACAGTCTGGATAACATGCTTTATTCCGTACGATGAGTTGCATTTTACCTGTTCTAACAATAAAGACGCAACATATACTCTAAGTAAATTACCGTGTTCGAGGGACATTTGGTTCAATATACGTGTATGGTCCCCTCCGTATTTTGTTATTGTCCACCTTTCTATTTTTTGTTTGAAAATGCCTCGCAGCTCCCATCTACACCACGTAGCTGAAAAAATAAACACGAATCAGTCGAATAATTTTGTATGCTTATACATATACGACAAAAACATATATATATATATATATACTTTCGGTGCTATGCTTACACAATACTTTTCACTTGGCATTCGAACTCTCAGCTACCCAATACTCGCGTCGGGCATATCGTATTGAGTGATCTTTCACCGCCTCGATTAAAGCTTCTTTATTTTTGAAAAGCATTCCCACATCAAGTCTACCTTCGTTTTTGTCATAAAATTTTGCATATCTTAAGTTCGATACATCAATGGAATCCACTGATACCTCCGAGAATGTTTGATCGAAAAATGATATAGAGCGGTAAAATATTTGCTGAGTAGTTCGATGTGGCATAACCGGTTGAGAGGATGTTGACGTACCTTGTGCAAAATTTTCGGCCACAATATTTATGTCAACATCTTGTATTCCATCCTCCGGTGGAATTGGATAATCCACTTTATCCGGCTCGAACGCTGCATCTGATTCCACAATAGGGTCTTCTGGCTCGGCATTGTCTTGTGCAGAATTTGGTATAAAATGGGAGGTGGATGGAGTATGTGAGTGGGTGGGCTCTGTGTAATTGAGTTCAATATTATCGAGCCCTTGCGTAGTAGACACCACGTTGGGAGTATAACACTCTGTATCATAATTCGATGTGCCTGCACCAAAATCGATGTTAGAAGTACCTGCACCGAAATTAGTGTTATATGTACTCGTAAAATCTTCGTAGTTGGAAGATGACGGAAACCCTTGTGTGAGGTTATTTTCAATTTATTTTTCGTACAAATGAATAGACGTTCTGTGTATGGACCTCGTGATGGGACTGTTTTATCTCAACAAGCCCAGCATAGGTCCGACGATATTCCGGAAGGTGACCTAGATGCTGTACTAATTTCACGGTGTGCGGATGGTAGCTTTTGGAATCATTTTTCACCAAAATAATATGTCCGAGCGTGTACAAGAAATTTTACACCAAATAGGATTTTATGGAGTTTACAGGTGCGGACGCCTTCATTAAATCAACACCTCATCATTGCATTAGTGGAGAGGTGGCGATCGGAGACGCACACTTTTCATTTTCGTGTAGGGGAAGCCACAATTACCCAACATGATATTCAAACAATATGGGCACTCCCAATAGACGGCGAGCCGGTGACTGAAATTGATCTCGACCGCACAAAACAACAATGGCAAGAATATTGCCTTACTTACATAGGCTTTAGCCCGGATGCAAATGTTTGAAGGGCTCGAGACTACAGACATCCGCAATTACATCTCATTTGGCGGCGGTCGAAATCACTTATAACACTCCCCTGGTTGTCGTCGTCCAGTACGCACGTGCCGTTGCATTACTTCTATTTGGGGGATTGATGTGCTCAGATTCCTCAGGTAACTATGTCTCATTATTATATCTCTCAAAATTAGAAGATATAGAAACCGCCAGGAAATATAGTTGGGGGAGTGCTGTGCTGGCATTTTTATATCGCGAATTATGCAATGCCAGCACAAAAGGCAAAGCGGCAATTGGTGGGGCGCTGCAATTGCTACAGGTAAAATTGACTTAAAAACTCTTACACATTTTTTTTTGCTATTAATATTCATTAATAGCACATATTTGTATTGTTTGTGCAGATTTGGGCATGGTCACGGATTACGCCACTTTTTCCTGGACTTGGTGCCCAACGACTATTTATGGGCCAAGTCCAAATAGACAACAATCGCTGGCTCCCAGCAGCACCATATGGTGCTACTTGGAATTGTCAACACACTTTCACCACTACAGTACGGGGAACTGTCCGAGTCATACGAGAAATATTGGATGAGATGCAGGCGGATCAAGTAACTTATTTTTAATATTATTCGTATATTTATACCGTGAATTAAATTCGTATTAATTTACATCTTTGTATTTATTACAGTTCATATGGTAGCCATATGACATGGATTCGGATGCCATTATGGCATACGCCGATGAATTGAACCCCTAGTTGTGGAGGTCATCCGTTCCATTGATGTTCTACGCAATAGTTGAAATGCATCGTCCGGAACGGGTTGTTCGCCAATTCGGGATGAGGCAAAATGTACCAGAATCGACGGATACTCGGGATATGAGCCTCCATCAGATTTACCGCAAAAATCACGCGGGAGCAGATTGGTACCTGCAACACATACAATATATCACTAGATGGCAAAGACGATATGACACGGTTGTACATAGGCCACTCATTTCCAATAGAAGGGAAACAGAACGAGGTTATTGGGAATGGTACTACAATATAACAAGAAATTTCATGTCGTCATCTATTGATAGATATGTGGAAAGCGGGTACGAACCTGGAGAAGCACCTATGTTGCAAGTTGTGGTACGTTGTTATATAATATTACATATTTTATTTTATATTTTTTTTAACAACACAATGCTCATTATTTTTCTACACTTTTCAGGCAAATGAGGTGAATGCCCTTGAAACTTTATGTCGATCTAGACCACCAAATATTAAAGGATATAGTCAATTGGTTGATAGATTTGAACATGGGTTACATATTATCAAGGAAGTTATAACCCAACAGTCACAACAAATTGCTTCTCCATCCGATAATGCTCCCACAACATCCCACAGGCAAAGAAGAAGTTCTAGCCGAATGTCAACTGGTTCAATTGAACGTCATGATATTGGGGTGGATATAGCTGGTCCTTCTACAGTATATCCACCTCAAGATTATTACGTAACTCAACCGTCTCAAGATTATTACATGCCTCAACCATCTCAAGGTGATTGGTTCAATCGACTCCATATATGTCAAACCAAATACAAGATTATTCTCTTGAACTTGGTCTTGGTATTAATCAACCATATACACAAGGATATAATATTTCACCAATTCCATTTCCATCATTTGGTGCATATCGTGACAATGTGGAGTCAAGTTCCGCAATAACATCAAGTCGGTTCGGTGGTGATGAAAATGAGGTGCAAAATGAGCCAGTTCAAAATGTGGGAGAGGAAATAAGAAACCTCGACGTCAACGCCACAGACGGAATTGTGGAACGGGTGGACATTTTTTATATTTGTAATTGTATAGTTCATTGTAATTTTTTACAATTGTACAAAATAAATAACTATTACATTTATACCCTTAATTGTAATTTTTTTAAGTTAATGCGATGTTAATTTTATTATTTTTTGGATTTTAGTATGTTGTTAAAATTAATTATATATAAATTAAATTAGTATGTTGTTAAAATAAATTAAATTATATAAATTTATTTAAATAAAAAAAAAGGAAAAATACCCAAATCGGGATTTAAAATCCCGACTTGGAGTCTTTTGCATTTTTTCTCCTATATTTTATTGACGAGTCGTGATTTCAAATCACAACTCGTCATATTTTTATTATATATTTAAAAAAAATTATAATAATATAATTTTTTTAATAATAAAAAATTAATTAACTCTCAACATATATATCATAATAAATTATAATACATAGTTTATTCACGCTCATTAATTAACTATCGTACGTATTGTAAAACAATTAAAATTTTCAAAGATTAACTTTTTCTTATCGAGCTTTCTATAGTAAAGTACTCATTCCTCTTTCCTTATATCGAGAAAAAAAATTAAGAAATAAGTAGATAGTGACGTATATTTGAAAAAAAATTAAAAAAAAAATTAAGAAATACGGATGGATGGAGAACTTAAAATATTTGAAAACTTTAATCTAAATAATAATATATAAATTTAAGCAAATAATTTACCATCATATCTCCACATCTGAAATAGAGGGGAAAACAATGGATGACTAATAGTCAACTTTTTCTCATTGAAATTGAAAACGCATATGTTGATCAACTATTGTTAAATAAAATTATATATTCATTTAATGATCTAGTAAAGATATCAAGACTATTTGATAGAAATAAAATTAAAAAATTTAAAATAAAATAATATTGTAACTATATGTGAATATTTAAATAGAAAAATTATTCATCAATATAATGAGGCCAACAAAATCAATGTATGAAAACATCAGCACAAAAAAAAAATAATTGAAAAATAAAAATTTAAGTCGAAGTAAATACTAAGAATAAATACAAATATTATAATACCACAAAATCTTCTATAGTTAAATATTGGGTGAATAGCAATTTACCCCCTATGATATTTTAAATGAGCACGTTACCCCCTTATGAAAAAAATATATTGTACTTTTTAAAATGAAGCAATTTACCTTCTTATATAGGGAGGTAAATTGATTCATTTTAAAAATCATAGGGGGGTTTATTGTAAAAAAAAAAAAATAGTATTAAGTCAAAATCAACTCAGTCACAATTAAAGTTTGTCTTGATATATAGATATAGGCACAATTAAATTAACCAATAAAATATAAAATAAAATTTATTGAAGATAAGGTTTTGGATAAATAAAAAGTAGATATTTTTTACAATAAGATTTTTCTTATAATTAAAAATAATAACTATAATCTTGGAAATAAGATTTGGATAAATACATTATAAATATTTTTAAAATAGATAATATTATTTCTAACCAATGAATTTTTTTTAATAAATTAAAAAATTTAAAAACACCAAAAAATAGTATTTGGTTAAAATAGTAATGTGTAGTGTATATTTTTTAGTGCGGAATAATAAACAGAATCCTTAAAATTAAAAAAAAAAAAGATTGTGTAATGTCTATTTCTAGTATGGATTTTTTTTTTTATTTTGGTAAAATTATACTTTTAGTCCCATAAGATATGGGGTTCATACTTTTGGTCTTTTGCTTTAAGAGATTTCAAATGATCCTAAAATTGAAAAACTTGATATATTTAGTTCTCTACTTTACGAAAATTTTAAAATAATCCCAAAATATTCATAGATTTTACGGGATTTATGAAACTAAAATGTATCGAGTTTTTCTAATTTTTGAATTATTCTAAAAATCTAGTAAAATATAGAACTAAATGTTTTGAAACTTAACGTAACATAGATGCTCTGGATCAAAGTTTGAAGAAAGCCGTAGAATGGGAGGGAAATGGTTGTTTTTTCCGCTCCAAATTGCAACTTCATCAACTTTAACGGTCCATTAATGGAAGGGACCAAAATATAAAAAAAGTAGCAATTTGAGGATCAAAACCGCAACATCAAATTATTTGAGGACTAAAAATGCATAAATGGCTATGTTTAAGGACCAAAATCATAATTATCTCTAATTGCACTACGAAAAAATAAATTATCCCCAGGATTATAAATAACAACTTAAAAACTATAGTAAATCAATGCTGTATACCACCGTCAAATAAAATTAATACAAGAACTTCAGTTTTTGAACATGGTTAATCAACATTTGCCATTATTTAGCTAATATTTGCCGTAACTTTTAATTATGACTAATATGTCGACTTCACTTGCAAAAACAACAACTTATAGCCAATGTATGAGCAGCTCTAATTAATTAATATTTATCATAATTTTTACTTTCAACCATAAAAATTTAATCATAAAAAAAATCACATTTATTCTTGAACCACTAAAACCCCAGTAATGTGATGAAGATGTGAAGTTGAATCCAAAAAATTGTACTATGCTATAAAAATGGGTGAATAGCAATTCAATCCCTTATAATATTGAAAATGAGCACATTATCCCCCTATGAAAAAGATATAGAAATTTATCCTCTATATTTTTAAAAATAAAGTAATTTACCTCCTTATACAGGGAGGTAAATTGCTTCATTTTAAAAATTATAGGAGGGGGGATAAATTGTTCTATTTTAAAAAATATAAGACGGTAAAATCGCTATTTATTTTTGCATAAAAGGATAATTTACTCATTTACAATATCACAAAGGGATTGCTTGCATTTTTTCCATATAAAAATATTTGCTCAAACTTGCTAAATTTAATTGGAATCAATAATTGCTATATAATTCTTTTATTTCTCAATTATTGACACTATGATCAGTTTCCACTAAAACATTTAGCAAATATTTATTATGTATTATGTATAATGATGAGAATGACAAGTTCTTAAGAATATTACCATCAAGTTGTTTAATTTCCAATCACATAAAAAGTAATTAAAAATTACATATATATATATAAATTAATTAATCTCACCTCATTTTGTCCATTGTCTACACACATTGTTACTCTCTTTTTTATTTTGTTAAGTGAATTAATCGCATATGTGATTATATGGAAAAAGAATTAATTTTAAAAATTTATTTATATAATAGTTAGTGCCACATTACAAAAATTAAACATATTAAAGATTCTAAGTACTATTTAAATGAATTTTGAACTTTTTTTATTTTTATTTAAAATGAATTTTGAACTTGAGATTACGTTATTCAGAAAACTTATTTTTTTCCACTTAAAAAAGATACATGGCTTTTTGTCATGGTTAAAGTAAAAATCATGATAAATACTAATTAACTACGGTAATATAATGGTGATTAGTTGTTGTTTCTACAAGCGAAGCGGAAATATTAGCTGCAGCTAAATATTATGACAAATATCTTTACTATAGTTAGAAACTATGGCCACTATTGATATTTAATCGTAATCGAAGCTTAAATTTTAATATCAATTTTGTTTAAAAGTGGTAAATAGTATTAATTTGTTATAATTTCTTTATGGTATAATAATGTGTAGGAAATAATTTACTTTTTTGGTATATTTTCAAAATTAACCCTACTTAGAAAGAGAATTCCAAGTTAATTTTTTCTCTTTTCTTCTCTCTTCTCACTTTTCTCCTTCTTTTTATGGTTTATCTTTTATTTAGTTTAACTTATTTTCCTTACTTATAATAAACTTAATAAATATGTTCACTCATTAATTTTTTATTATGGTTAATTATTATAGCTAAAAAAAAAAATTCAGTGAAAATACAAATCAACCATAACTTTACAATTGTTGAGTTTTCACCCCAAATAATTACAACCTAACACAAACTATAACAATAAAATGATGGCTTACAAAAACCCCTTATTACAGGCCAAAAATTATAGTAACAGAAAAATTATAAGAATATTATTATTTCTACAGAAACAATAACAGATGGAATAAACAGTAAATAATATCGAAGTAAAAATAGGCTTAGGGAGCCAGATCCATGGGAAGAGAAAGCCCACGGCCACAAGGCCGGCAACCCACCACTGGTTGCACCAAACCCACCAAGGGATGCGGCCACAAAGGTTCCAAACTAACTACAGGCTGAATCACACATGTTCTCACCAAACCACTCAAGTTCCCCCAAAATTGAACTATTCATAAAGAGAGAAGGAGAAAGGCAATGCCAGTGTTTCTATCTGTTCTTATTTTCACCAGATGGACTGTCAATATAAATAGAGAAGAAGAAATTGAAGACGAGAGAGAGGTAGACGACTATTTGCAAGAAACGAGGGAGAAGAGTTAGAAATCATGAAGACATGAGAGAGAGAAGAGAGAGAGCGAAAACTCAAAAAAAATGAGGGGGAAGGGGAAATGAAAATTAGGGTTGAAGTTTTGTGGGGGTAAAAAAGAAATCGGTGTCGGGTTGGGTTTGGTGAGTTGGGCCATTCAGGTGGTGGGTTGGGGAGTGTGGGCTTCACATAGGCCTACCAAAAAATATTTTGGTCCTGGGTCATTTTCCAACAGCAACAGTCATAAACCATTGTTTATGCAGGTGCGGCTAAAATATTAACTATGACAAATGTTTTGATTATGGCTAAAAACAATAACGAATATTAATTAAATCATGGTAAAATTTACTTTTTTTTTTAGTTTTGTCTAACGGTGGTTAATAGTATTAATTTATCATAAATTTTAAATTGTGTCATTTATAGTGTAGCGAAAACTCATTACTTTAATAGCTAATAAAAAAAAAAAAACTTCATTTTACGATCGAACAAACTAAATAAATATTTAATAAATATCATGCGAGTGTGCATGACAATAAAAAAAGATAATAGAATATATATATATATATATATATATATATAATATCTTCTACTCTGAATAATAACCTTTTAATTAAAATGTGTTTCATTTATCAGATGGTAAATTAATAATATAATTTATTCATAATGCATTAACATGATATCACTAACAATTTTATATCAGTAAAAAATATAAGTATGGATTTCATTTAAAATAATTTTTTTTTTGATTTGGCCTTTCTAACAATTAATATTAAACTATCAATTTTATCAAATAAAAGAAATATATTAAATTTGACACAACAATAGCAACATAAAACACAATTTCATCCATTAATCCAAACATATTTTTATTGTTATAATAATATCTATATAAAATTAAAATCACACATTTTTCATTGAAAATTGAAAATAAAATCAAATAAGATATGGCGTGAAAGAGTGTTGAATACTTTTTCTCCATTTTTTTTTTTTTGTTAAAGTTCTTTTGGATTAAGTGAGGAAAAAAAAAAAAAGTGAAAGGGAGACGGGAAGTGAAAGGGGAGGTGAGGGAAAGGAAACGAGTAATAGTTTTCTTTTAAATTGTTTGATATGATTTAAAGGAGAGTAAATTTCAAATACTTCACTTGTTTGATACGGGAAAAACAGATTGAGAAGAAAATATTATATTTTGTAATTATATTGAATAATCATTCTCTTCATTCTGTACTAGAAAATAAATAAATTAATTCTATACTAATATAATTTTAGTATATCAAAAATTTAAAAACCTTATTAATAAAAATATTCATCATTGACTACGATCCAATTGTTTTTCAGCGATTTTGTTATATTTTCTCTGACGATTATATACGGTATCATCAGCATGAAGGTGAAAAGAATTGAAGGACAATTATATATATATATATATGGGCAATAAAGTAAATATAATAAAATATATATATTTTTGTCTTTATGGCCTTATACTTTCACTTTTCCGCCCAATTGGACGAAAACAAAATTAGACTCCGAAAATATCTTATATGCATCAAGTTTAACTTTTCCTCTATTTCTTCTCCTAACCAAACAAACACCAAATTACCTCTTATAAATTCTTTTTGAATTTTAATTCTCTTATACTCTCACTCTTCATCCCAATCAAACGTGATGGTAGTTTTTTTGTGGTTGAATTACTTTTTATGTCCGAACGTAGTCTTTGTTTGTTGCGGGTACTCCAAAATCTTGGGAGGAACAAAGGTTGACTTTGGATATTTTTCATTTTTAAAATGTAAAATATTTGTCAACTATTTAACGTGTCGATGTATTCCACATTCAATGTTGTATCTAAAAAACTGACTTGGACAAAATCATTACATCATTAATTGCTTATTTACCTTTGCGAAAATTGGGCTATACGTGGAATAATAAATGTAAATGCACAACTTATATATGAATGAATTAATATGGCCCTGCAATAGATTTCTACTATTTTCCTAAGAGTAAATTGTTACCAAAATTATTAGTTAATCTGAAATATTATTTCTGTCAGAAAATAAGGTTGTTATTTTAATTCTAAAATTTTAAAATAAGTATGCTTGATTTGGAAACATATATTCTATTGTGAAAATTCTAGTTTGTGTTTAATAGTTTTGAGCAAATCAAGATAAATAACGTATATCATATATGTATATGTAAAAATTGTTGGTTTGTAGGATGTTGGGAACTTGGAGGAAGATTTTGAGAAGGGAAAAATTATAGATATATCAGAGAGATTTTTGCACTACAAATATTTTTCATACCACAACTTCAAGGTTACAAGCCTTTATATATGATAGCAAACATTAAAGCAATTACACATTCCAATGAATAAATATTTGACTAACATTTTTTTATGGATAAAATTTTTGATTTGATAACTTTGAGGAGTCAAATGCATGCAAAATACTTTGAGAATTGCAAATTACACTTTCCAACACCCCCTCTTAATTTGTAATTCCGACTTGATTCCGAAATTGCTCAATCTTTTCCAAACTTACGGTTTTAGTGAAACCATCAGCTAACTGCTCACTCGTGTTGACTAACTCCAAGTAAATTTTCAGATTATTTAGACAATTCCTTATGAAATGGTGACTAACTTCAATATGCTTCAACCTTGCATGGAAAATAGGATTCTTCGTCATCGCAATAGTAGACATATTGTCACACAAGATTTTTGTGGGAACTTCTTGCTGTTGCTCCACATCATGTAAAATCCTTCTTACCCAAATTGCTTCACAAGCTGCATCAATCGCAGTAATGTATTATGCTTCTGCTAATGAGAGTGCAATTGGTTTTTTGCTTTTTTGATGCCAATGAAATTATCTTTCTACCTAAGCAAAACACATAGCCCGACGTACTTTTTCGATCATCCACGGATCCAGCCTAATCACTATCTATATATCCATTAAGCTTATTGTCTTTCTTTTTGACATATTTAGTACCAAGTTTTCTCGTACCTTGAAGGTACACAAAAAACTCTCTTAGCGGCTGCGAAATACAATTTATTTGGACCGTGCATGAATCTTGATATTAGACTAATTGGATATACAATATCGGGCCTTGTGTTAGCCAAATAGATCAAAGAACCTACAAGACTTTGAAAACTCTTTGGATCAACTTTAGATGCACCGTCATTTAACGCAACTTCTCATTGATTGCAAGTGGAGTCGAGATTGGCTTGCAATTATGCATTTGAAATTTTTTTGATACACCTTCAAGATATTTCTCTTGAGAAATAAACTTGAATTCCAAAAAAATATTTCATCAATCCTAAGTCAGTCATCTCAAATTCCACCATCATTGCCTTTTTGAAATCTTGCACCATGATCGGATTTGTCCTAATATAAATCAAGTCATCGACGTAAAGACAAACAATAAGAAAATCTTTTGTACCTTTTTTTTACGTACAACGAAGGCTCATTTTGACTTTTTTCAAATTCATTAGGTTGAAAATATCCATCAATCTTGCTATTCCAAGCTCGAGGTGCTTATTTGAGCTCGTATAATGCTTTTCTAAAGCGATAAACTTTTTCTTCTTTCCCTTGAACAATATAGCCAGTTGGCTGCTCCACATAAACTTTTTCTTCTAATTCGCCGTTGAGAAAGCTGATTTAACATCCAACTGATGAACTGGTAATTCCAATTGAGCAGATATAGCGAGAACAATGCGTATTGCCTCCATTCTTGCCACTAGTGCAAATGTCTCTGTGAAGTCAACTCCGATTTCTTGAGAATATCCTTTCGCAACTAAGCGAGCTTTGTGCTTGTGAATTGAACCATCTTCCTTCTATTTTGTCTTGTAGATCCATTTTATGCCGATCACATTTTTTTCATCTGGAAGGTCTACAAGATCCCATGTATGATTTTTCTCAATACTAGCAATCTCTTCATCTATGCTTTTTGCTAGACTTCTTCTTTTGCAGCCTCATAAAAAATTTGTGGCTCACTGGCAAAAAATGCGATATCATATGAATCATATATTTCTGGAAGGTTTGCATGCACTATCTCAAGAGGGACTTTGGATCTATAGGATATCTTCAGAAATAGTAGGCGATGCATTTTGCCAAAAATGCATCCTTCACACGGCCTATCTTGATCTGAAAAATTTGGAAGCCCAAATACCATATTTTTTCTCTTCAATGAACTCATGCGTTTGTAGCTGAAGTGTCCGTATCCCAAATGCCAAAGATTATGATCTCCATTCATAGTATTTTGTAGAGCAACTTTTCCTTTGTTTATCGGTAATGATGCAAAGATCATTATCGAACTCCACCTTATAATTTTTCTTCAACAGCTGCCCCACACTCAATAATTTGAGGTAACTCTGGTACATAGAAAATATCTTTGATGATATTGATCTTACCTCCTTTTTTCTGGACAATAATAACTCATCCACTGATCTTGAGAGATTTGCTATCTCCAGGTTTCACTTCTGATGAATAAGATTGATCAAGATCTACACATATATCTTTATTTCCGGACATGTGATTGCTGCATCGGCCACATACCAAATATTCTCAAATTATTGAGAGTTTAAGCATGAATAGAATACTTGGTCATCTTCTTCCTTTTCGTGAAGTTGGCATTTTTCTTCTCACAGTCTTCTTGATACCAATAATCTTGTTGAGAATAATTTGCATTTCTACACCTTTTGCATTTACTCGAACACCTTTTTGTGCCGTGGCCATTTTTTCGACAAATATGGCAATAAGAATTTGAGTCTTGAGTAGATCATCTCGAGTTAGAAGTGCCTCTTTCTCCTTGACCTCGATCACAACCATGAGAATTTTGGTGTCTCCCATGACCTCTTCCTCGTGATTGTGCTGACATAATTTTTTCATCTTGCAAATTGTTGTCCTATTTTTCTATTTTTGGTAAATATTTATTTTTCCTTAAAAAACTTGCTCCAAGTTTTGAGCTGAAAATCTGCTCATTCTCTTTTGATGGGCTTCAAGGGAACCCATAAGCTGATTGAAAGTCAATACCAATAAATCTTTAGATTCTTCGGTTGTTGCAACGATATGCTCAAATTTTACTGATAAGCATCGTAGAACTTTCTTAATGATTTTCTTCTCTTCTAAAGTATCTCCGCAGCCTCTTATCTGATTTACTACGAAAGAAACTCTAGAAAGGAACTCTTGCACATTTTCTGAATTTTTCATGGAAAGATAGTAAAAATCTCGCCATAAGTTTTCCTGCTTGATCGTGATCACCTCACATATCCTCCAAATCGAATTTTCAGAATTTGCCATGCCTTTTTTGCGATCTTGGCACTAGTAATACGTAGAAGAATTAATCGACTCATTCCTTGGTGCATAAAGGACAAGGCTTTTGCATCTTTTGTCTTGTTCTATTTATGCTCTTTTTTTTGGTGCATTTGTAAATGCAACTACTTCTTCCAAAGTATGAGAAATAAATCCTTCTTCAACAATAAGTTCATGTAACATGAACTGAGTTTTCATAAGAACACTCCATAATTCATAATCCTTCTCGAGAATATGCACATGCAAGCTCTTGGTTGCTTGAAAATGCCATAAAAATAAGATGGAGTAATCAGAACCAAGGGTGGCTCTGATACCACAAATATGTCGGAAATTTGGAGGAAGATTTTGAGAAGAAAAAAATTATAGATATATTGGAGTGATTTTTGCACTACAAATATTTTTCATTTATTTTTTCAGACAACAACTTCAAGATTACAAGCCTTTATATAGGAGAGCAAACATTAAATGAATTACATATTCCAATGAAGAAATATTTGACTAACATTTTTTTATGAATAAAATTTTTGACTTGATAGCTTTTGAGGAGTCAATGCATGCACATGTTTTGAAATCTTGATGGCCTCCCTCTTTGCAGGTACTATGGTTCACCACCACCCAAAAATAAAACTCAAGAAGGCCTCAATTGGCCTCTTCTATTATGAGCCAATTCACAAGAAGACTAGATAAAATTCGGCCTTATCAAGTTGCCCCAAATTATATATCAAGAAGAATAAGAATGTAAGATGCAAGAGTGAGTTGTGTCTACCTAGTCCTCTAAACCATCCTATTTATAGTATTAGAATAAGACATGTAAGACTCAATTAAAATAGAAATAATGGTCATTTGTGAGGTGTACCAAATTAAAAGGTGTGTTACACAATTTGATTTTGATTTAATAATAAAATTGAAAGATTAAATATTATTTTGAAGATTTGAAACAAATTGTAACAATCCATCACAAGTTTAAAAACTTCAAAACATATATAAGAAAATACAGCAGGGCAACTAAATACTATGTAATAAGTGTAGGAGCCTTTTGGCTTGAGCCTACACTTAGTGTTGGTGATTTTCATTTGAGGAAGCCATAATAGATTATGCCCTAATTTAGGTTCATTGACTAGATTTCAATATGTCACATACACAGTATTGACATTGGTTTTTATCTAAAGTAGACTAGAACTGCTAATGGCTATGCGCTCTAATCTTAATTCTCATGAGTTTTTTGGGTTAGCCCAAACCCATAACCATAGGCTAATAGCAACTCTCATTTAGGTGAAACCTCCAAGGGTACGTCTGACCCATACCTTTCAGAATTCCTATTTTTACTCATTAAGGGTTAAATCGCAACCTTACATCATATTGTAAAGCACTATCACTATAGGGATGGGGGTGAGACGCTCTACCTCATAAAGTAGGGCCAAATGAGGCATGCAGTACAGGTTGTTCCTACCAACTGAACCTTTTTTATGAAGTCTCCGATCACAAAAGTTGGGTTACTTTCGAAGGTGACTTCCTTGTGGACTTATGCCCATCCCCCTCGATGATTCATATACACCCTTTTTTAGTAGACCTTTGGTTAAATTATATATCAAAATTTTCTCAGATTTAACAAAATTAAGAGATGCAACATTTCTTTTTCAATAGTGACTTCACACTCTTACACCTAGCTTGTGGAAGTCTAGTTATTTTCTTACTAGAATGTGTTTGCTTCACAAGATCTATAGTTGCTTTACAATCACAGTGCCTAGAGATAGTTGGCAAAGCTTTATTTACCAATAGGGTATCAAGTAATATGTCTCTTAACCATTCACTGGTCTACAAGCAGTATTCGGAGCTATTAATTCAGCTTCCATAATATTTCTAAATATAACTATCTATTTTTTAGAACCCACAATTAATGCTACTCCGCCCGTCAACTAATAGACTTAACCTCAGAGCTACCAATAATCTAATTAGCACCAGTATATCCTTCAGGTACATCGGAAAAACTTTTATAACGTAAAGAATAGTTTATTTTCAGTGATCTCCACTTGGGTTATGAGTGTACGTACTAAGTCTGCCAACTGTACAGGAAATATATGGTCTTCTCGTATTAGAAAAATATAACAATGATCCTATAATTTTTTATTAATTTTGATAACCTTAATTAAATATGTCATGATTTATCTCACAACTTTCTTTCATATTGTGTTAAGGTAAATTAATCACATAGTTTTTGATTACATACTCAAAATTTGGAAGCTAAAGTTCAAGTTATTATGTTATTAATTATTACAGAAATCATTATTTTGGCAGTGGTATAACAAAGGATATATACTTTCTAAAATTATCTCCATGCATAATTCGGGCCATATGCTATATTAATACTTTGTTATATATGTCTTCATTTGGTAATAAGTTATTTGTTGTGTTTTGTAAAATTTCATTTTCTTTTTTTTTTTCTTTTAGAAACTAGGTGTCAAAAATAATGATACCGTATTGTTATTTTTATGATTAAAAATTATGTTGTAAATAGGGGTGGCAATACGCGGATCTAGGTTGGGTTTGGGTGGACTTGGGACCCGTCCCGTCCCGGTATAAAATTCGGCGGAGTGGGTCTAACCCGATGGACTCGGTTATATTTTATGATTCATTTGTTGTACAAATATTTAAAAGAAAAATCAATATATCAATTACAAATAAATTTATTCCTCAAATATTCAAGTCCAAAAATAAATTCTCAAACCAAAATAAATACTACAACATCATCATTCATCTTCTTCCTCGTCAAGAATTGTAGGACAAATTTTCGATTCTTCAACTGTTCAAGTACCTAACAATACACAAATAAAAAATATAATATTTTTATTAATATTTATTCTACCACAATAAAGTAAAAAAAAATATATAATTAAAATCTTACTTACCATTTACCTCATTCTACAACTAACGACAAGAGCGCATCAATGCCTCCAAAGTATATATATATATATATATATATATATATATTATCGGGTCGGGTCTGGGACGGGTTTCTATGGGCTCGAGACCCGCCACGGCTAATAATTTTTTGACTCGAACCCACCCCTAATGGGACGGATTCTGCCAGGTACGGGTCTAATTGTCACCCCTAATTGTTAACTAACATTATATAATAATTAAATGAGGTAATATTGATATGCAAATTTATTACATATGTAGTAGAATAAATCCGTTATTCTTTTAAAAATAATTGAAGTGACATTCAATAATCCAAATTTTAATTGAATGAAAGTTTATCTCTTCATATTTATTTCGGTGATTGTAACCTTTTGTAAGTTTTATTGACATTAATGTATTATAATTTGGAGAAAATTTATTTCTATATTATTGACTGACATTCATTTACATATGCACTCAAACGTTTCCTCTTTTCTGAAACGGGGTCTCTCTCTTCCTCTTACAAACATCAGGGAATAAATTATCCTTTTAATAATGTTATTTAATTCGTATATAATGTTTTTTAATTAGCGAATTTATTAAATATAATTTTTATTATCTGATTTTAATATTTAATCTAAAATGTAATGAATTCGATTATTTATGAATTAGTGATTAGTTAAATATTTCATTTAGATCTAAGAATGTTACAACCAATTTATTAATTTATGTAATTTAATAGATTTAAGTATTGCTGTAATTGATTTGTTCAGCTTAATCGAGTTTATTAAACTGATACTTAACTATATGTGTAGGTATTTAATTAATCGCTATTTATAACCAGAGACTGATGATAAATTACTAGAAATATTGAAAAATATATTTAAGAAATACTATGCTCATCAAAAGGTATATGAGTTTTTTGGGTTAATTCTAAAGTTAAGCCATGCAGGAATCTGGCAGACAAATATGAGGAATTTAATAAAATATATTTTTATGAATTAATTGAAAAATTATATACTCTTTGAGAATTTAAGATGTCTAATTTATTTAAACAAAACAAAACCAAGATTTGAATATAGTTGTAAATGGGATATTAAAAGATTAAGAAAAATGTACGAACAATATTTTATATTTTATTTTAGAATTTTTTATATTCTCAATATATTAACTATAGATATTATAATAGGACATGAAAATAAAGTAGAAGGTTGAGCGACTCCTTCTTACTAATATAATGGTTGAATACATTATTGATATGTGAAGTTGTCGTTATGTGCAAATCTCTAGTTATGGTGCACGAAAGACGGAGGAATGATTGTGCGATACTATATTTGAGTATTGAATGAAACTGAACAATGAAGTTGTTGATGAGGATATTGTAAATTGAGTAAAGATTATTTGCATATTGCAATGACTTATAATGATATGATTAATGACGAATTGTCTGCTATCATTGATCAACAGAGATGACGTGATATCATACGAGCTGTATGCTGTGTGATATTATTGATGATGGAGTAGCACACAAGTTGTGTGTTGTGTGATATTATTGATGATGTGATATCTTACGAGTTGCATGTTGTGTGATATTATTAGTGATGGGATATCCCACGGGGTTGTGTGTTGTGTGGTATCAGAAAGGACAAAAAAAAAAAAGAAGAAAAAAAAAAGAAAAGAGGAGGAGATATTGCAATGAGATGATGATAGCCGATGAAGACCATTGGATGGTGCACGCTCGGGTAAGCAGAGCCATAAAAAAATAAACAATTATTCAAACATATTGTACTGTGGACTGAAATTCGACTGTGGTATTGATTGCTTTGTGATTTTGTGGTTATTGCGTAACAAGCGTTTTGGTTAATGACATTGCATGGAATTTTTCTTACAGTGTACGTGTGGGTACATATATATAAAGCTAATTAATTATACTTATTGAATAGATTATTTAATCCTTAACATATATATTTCATGAGATGAGTCACAGTAACTAGTCAAATTGAATCATAAATCGATCATCAGTATTATTCCACGAGCAAGATAAGAGGTGTAATTACAAGAGACTCCCCCAACCGGGGGGGGGGGTTGTACTTTCCTCTAACAGAAACCCGGCCCCTCCTCTCACGGTACTAATTTCGATAGTAAAAAATAGAAATACCATTTTAATTTAAATGAAAAGATATACTGATAATATAAAATATAATCTTCATCAACTAATTTAAATATATACTGATTGTTGATATTAAAATTTAGAATAAATTTATTAACAAATTCAAATAAATTGACTAATAATTGAATTCCAAATGAAAGTTCATAACAAATCTGAGAGTCTTATATGTGTTGATGGATCGATCCAAAATAAATCAGTAATAAGTTAATCGAGAGTAAATATCAATTTTCATTCAATTTTTTCTATTAATATCAACAAATTCATTAAATTTTGTTAGATAAAAGCAAACTTGAAGGATGCTAAATGCAATTTTCCAAACCGCATATAATCAACGAATAATTACATTATATTTCAAGAGATGAGAGTGTAATTATTTATCCCACATGAAAGAAACTTATATTTTTAAAAATATTTTGTTATATAATGTTTTAAATATATAATTAGTGAAGTATGCGCTAAAATATTAAAATAGAAAATGTTACTCATTTCCCTGAAACATTGGCTTTAATTATCAGATCTTTATTCACAAAAAGTGTAATCATGTTATTGTCTACCAATTATGAGGCAACATTGAGATCTTGGTAGAAAAAGGAGAAGCATGCTTTAATTGCATAATGGATTTCTGTAATCCATGATCACACTATTAAAAACTTTATGAGTGAATAATAAGTTTAGTTTAGAGAAAATGTGGATGATTTTGGTATGTTTATGATATGGAAAGATTAGAAAGCCAATTACATTTAATGCCTCCCATCAATGAGAAGCTTAATATTTGGGAAGTCAAAAAATAATCCAAGTAATTATAGCATGATTGATGGGATTATGACCACATCAAGGGGATTAAGATATTTATGAAGAGTTGGCGAAAAGTCCATTTTACGCCTCATGAAATTTCCATCTGTATACGCATCCTAAGAGAATGAGGGGTGAAAGAGTAAAAATTCATCATTTACCTTAGTTAGTTGGTTAGTATAACATATCCATTGTTGAAGGCAAGGTTCTCCTTTGTTTGGAGTTTTAGATTATAGAAATTATCTGCTACATATTTGTGATTGTAACAGAATGAATGACTCAAATAAAATAATAATTTTAGTATATTCTAGTTAATTTTTACATAAATTATTAGTTGAGCAATATCAACTTGGCGACGTTTGTAGGTACACACAATTACAATATTGAGAATGCAGCCTTGATCGAAGGTTAGAAACCTAGAAATGAACGAAGAGCTAGGACAAGAAGAAAATCAACATAATGTAAGAGACCTCCTGCACCTGAAAAATGAGAACATAAAATGCACCACCCCAACCAAGGACAGAATAAGAAGAGGGATGGAGAGGTGAAGGTAGATTGCCGCCTTTGGCTTCCCCGCCACCCCTTGTCCATCTAACCAAAGGCGGTCTAGCAAATGATATAGGATGCTTCAACCTGTGCAACCAAAAGAGCAATATTCCATTTCACGGCAAATCATCATAGGGAACCTTCTCCGTTCTCTTCGCCGAGCCGAGGCATGCCCTGTAGCCCCGAGGATCGAGGGAGAATGACCCCCAAGATACGTCGATGGAAGAGGAGAAGAAAAGGAGCTGGAGAGAGAGGAAATAGAGTTGAAAGAAGAGAGGAAGGCCCTGTTAGTAGTAGAAGAGAGAATAATTCCCGCACCCAAAGTACCTCCCAATAGTAAGATGCTACCTATGATCCGTTACCTTTAGCTGTCGCACCAGCCAAAAGAATCCCATTTTCGATGCAAATATTGGCATAAACTCTACCATAAGGAGTGCGAATACCTACCCTTGTAGAATATAATGGGACAGGTGACCCGAAAGATCACTTAGACAAATTCCTAGCTAAGGCAGATCTACTAGATATGAATGAAACTGGATATTGCAAGATCTTCGGACCACTTTAGCTAGGAAAGCATGGTTCAATAAGTTTTCTATTCATTCCATCGAGAGTTTTGAACAATTATCTCAATATTTCCTACATCATTTTTCTATCAATAAGAGATATCTCAAGACAACTTGTGAGAATTTGAGGGGTAGAAACAGAGTACATTCATGACAGTAAATTAGAGAATGAAAAGAAGGAAAAACTATGTTTTATTCATCTGAAACTCAAGTACTGAAGTTACAGAGATGTGAAACTATATATAAAGAATAGAAGGAGATCATCAGTGTTCGGTTTTGTCGAAGTTCTGTCGATGAAACACAATTTCATTTTTGCACGCAATGCTCGTTTAACTCCAAAATTCTAATTCAAGTAATTGTTCCCGGTAGGAGGTGCACTTACCAACGTCATCCCTGGGTGATCCGACTCATGAAGTTGCAATCTCTCAGGTAGCGTCGGAAAGGTAGACATCCCCGCCATTGGTAATCAATCTGGTAAAGATACACTGTGTTGAGAAGCAGTTAACAGGGATAATATCCAGAGACCTTCATAGCTCTGATACCATGTGAGAATTGGAGGTCAAGTATTAAAGTTACAGAGATGTGAAACTATATATAAAGAATAGAGTTTTAGCTAAAGAAGAAAACTAACCTACTTTGGACTCTAGCTGTCAACAGACTCAACAAAAAATTAAATGCTAGAATACTAGTAAAAAGCAAACACTGATAATAAAAAGATAAGTACAAGCAGAACTTGCTACACAGCTTTACATCTTTTCACTATAGTACAAATAGGAGCAAGAAAGCTTGAGAGATTATGTACAAGGATTCTAAGAAACCGTACTGGAAGTCCCACATTTGAACCATGAACTACTGGCAAGCATACTCCAACAAGGGTTGCGTAGAGGGAAATTCAGGAAATCTATCACCAGCAAACCCCCAACGACACTGGATGATTTGCTCAAAAGAGCAGCCAAATACATACACATCGAAGAGGCCATGAGACCTAAAGTAGACACAAGCAGCAAAAGAAAAATTCGAGAGGAAGAAAGAAAGGATCCTTAGAGAGAAAGACAAGTAAAAGAGCAGAGGCACATGCCCCCAAGCGATTTGCAAGATACACTCCCCTCAAAGCACCAAGAGCTAAAATTTTGGTAGTGGCAGAGCAACAAGGAATTATGCAGTGGCCGAGAAAAATAAAAGACAATCCAAAATGATTGACATTAGAAAAGTATTGCAGGTTTCACAAAGACCGATGGCATAGCACTAGGGACTGTTACCACTTAAAGAATGAGATCGAAAAGTTAATTCAAAGGGGAAATTTGAAAGAATATGTAGAAAACACAGCCCAAGAGCATGCGTCCATCCCCCAAAGACTTAACATGGGTTCGAGGAAGCAGAAAGTTCCAGTAGAAAAAAGAACGGAAAAGTCCCCACCTCGGGAATAATAGGAATTGTAATGGGTGCACCAGCTGGAGGAGACTCGGCTCGAGCACGAAAAGCGTTGATTAAGGGGCATCCCCCTCTCAAGTAATTCATAACTGCAAAGAGGTAACCTTCGCTTGAGTACCAGAAGAAGAAATCAACTTCAGTTCAAAAGATTTGGAAAGGGGAATACCCCAGCACAATGACGCCTGGTAATCTCGGCAACAATATCCAATTTTTGGGGTGAAGAAAGTGCTAGTAGATAGAGGGAGTGCAACTAAATCTTTTTCTTTGTGGCTTTCTCCAAAATGGGAATAGGAGTTAACATGTTAATGAAAATTAACACCCCACTAGTGGAAATCAACGGAATCATAGAGCCCCTTGGTGAAATCGCCTTACCCATCTCAATACGAATCGCCCCTCAGTGGGCCACAAGAATGTTGGAATTTTTGGTGGTGAACACACCTTCGTCTTACAATATTATAGTGGGATGCCCAAGCTTAAACTTTTTCAAGGCAATAGCATCAACACCACATGAAGTTGAAATTACCTACTTATAGAGGGATAGGAAAGGAGAATGGATGTAACACCCCCTACAACATTATACTTAATTACCACTAATTATCATACACTTTCCTTAGTACAACCACTCTTATAAAATATTTTCAATTATCAATATAATATATAGTCTCATGAGATAATAGGTATATTCAAAAGATAATATTTACTCTCCCAAAACGTCCTCGTTTACAAAATCCCAAAGAAAATTAATGCAACAATCAGCTGTACAAGATTTTAAATGTAAATCGGGCCAGAGACTAACATATTTAATATTCTTATAATAAAACTTTTGATTTCAGATGTCACGGCTGACCCATCTATTCACAATAACGGCACGGCTTAAACTCCAATGACTAGTCAGTGTGATCTATCTCCTGAAAGTACAAGGCAAGGCCTGAGCTGCCTACTTAGTTAGTATAGGCAAGCAATCTATATATACATATATATATATATATATATGTCGCAAGGCAAACATAATACAATCATATCAACCAACCAATATTCATAAAAAAATACCAAATAATATAAGAAATCACAAATGCTCATATCATACATCAGTTTTCGGCATAATAGTGACATTTTAGTTTATTTTCTTGGGGCCCTACTTAACTAAACAGGAGTAGATCACTCAATGCCTTTACTGGCTATCATTCCATTTCAATCACAATATTTCTTTTTTTACTCGGTATCACACAACACACAGCTTGTATGAAACCCCATCAACACTGATACCACACAGCTCGTATGATATCCCCATCACCAATCATATCACACAACACACAGCTCGTATGATATGTTACATCATCGTCACTCATCAATGAGCACACAGCTCGTCATTAATCTTATCATCATAAGCCATTGCAGTATGCCCCCTCCCAGTTGTAAGCCATCTTTTATTACAATTCACAACAACAATATCATTAATTTCATCATTCAATTCTATTTAATAATTCTCATCATTAACTTTCCTATTCGGTTTTATTCACCAATCAATTATACGACCATATATTATTTATCTCACGCCCGTACAATACAACCACCTTTAACATATAATAATAATTTCATCGATATCAAGGTGACCCAGCAAATAGTCCACGATCAAATATATAAACAATCAATATACTATATCCATATATAGATATAAATCCAAGTTCACAGTCAAATATATAAGCAACCAATATATATAATAAGACACACACACACACACATATATATATATATATAAATCAATTAGTTATACTTACATCAAATCTCAAAATGCTTCAATTAGCATAAAGGACGCTCAACCCTCTACTTTGTTCTCACGTCCTATAATAAAGTATTATACATATAATCAATATATTGAGAATATCGTAAGCTCTAAATAGAATATTATATAATATTCGTACGTTTTTCACCAATCTTTTAACATTTCATTTATATTGAAGTTCAAACCTCTGTTTCATTTTCTTTTAAAAAACTGCACTTTCTAAGCTTCTCAAGTATATATTTAATTTATCAATTAACTCGTAAAATTTATTGAATCAAACCCCTTATATCTTTATAACTATCGTTCTTAATAACATCCCTAAATTAAATTATTATGAAAATCTCATTTTTTTTAATAACCATAATATTTCTCAAATATAATTTCCTAATATTTCTTAAATATAGTTTTTGAATATTTCTATAAATTTAATCTATTTCTCACTGCTATATAATTTAATTAAATACCAATATATAGAATTACATATTTGGTTAATAAGTACGATGGAATTGTGTAAATTAACTATAATAATGATTAAATCCAACGAATCTAATAATTTAACTAACTATAATATTTTTATATCATTTGCGATATTTAATTTGACACCAATTTAATTAACCAATCTCGTAAAATATTTCAATTAAATAGTGCACCAATCAATACAATTAGTATTTAATAAACTGACTAATTAAATAGTATAATTTATAAAAATTAAAATAATACATTTTCGTACTTGTTGTTCGCAAATGTGTGGGTGTGTGTGTGAATTTGAAATGTGAGAATATTGTGTGTGACGCAATCTGCAATTGAGATGTTAAACCATGTATATATATATATATATATATATATATATATTTATATAATAATGTATGGACGAGTTGAGGCGGTGGTTGCACCCGCTTTTATTTATATATACATATACATATATATATATATATTATATAATATTATATTATTAATATTATTTTATTTTTATTGTTTACTTTTCAAAAGAAATTTTCATACATCCTACCTAATTTCTTGTCCCCAAATATTATAATGAGCTCCCATTTACTTCGTTCAAGTCTTAATATATACCAATTTAATAGGAAAGCATTTTGTATTTATTTCATGTGATAATTTGACCTATTTTATGACAAAAATGCTACTAATTAAATATTATTTTGCAGCATTAGGTAAAATTGAATGGCAAATGAAGAAAAGAACCAAAATAAAAATTCGGACAAAACTCAAACTCAATTTCTGATAAGAATTTGGAGCTGCTTGGACTACCTTTTGATGAATGAGGAGTTTAACTAGGATAATCATTTTATTTTCATTAGTCTTTTAGTTCAAGTAGGAATCTACCTTTTAATCCTAGTAGAATTAGGTATTTAGTTAGTATATATATATGTGATGTAGGGTTATGAACTTATAATCTGATAGAATTAGGTATTTAGTTAGTATATATATGTGATGTAATTTACTTTAGGATTCACTTTTGAACTCTTGAGAATTTCAGAAATTGAATTCTCATCTCTCTATTTTTCTGCGTTTTTATGATATTTTCTTACTTTGCTTTTCATGCATTATTTCATGAGCATGTCTAGCTAGTTCTCTCATTCCGATTGAAGATTTGGTGAATGCTTAATTCCAACAAGTTGTGAGATCTAATTTATGCTTTCTACTTTCATTCATATTGGTATTTGTATTGTTCTCTGCGCTTTTATTATAAATAATCTGATTTATGAATGAGAGGTACATTCATTGTCAAGAATATTTACCTAATCAATTGAACTTGCAAATCCATAATTGTTTGTTTAGTTCAATAACTAGTGGTAACATAGCATAATTGATTATGTAGAAGTTTTTGATTATGTTGTGGGGAATGCACAATCTAACTTAAATAAATCCTCGTAGGAATTTATTAATTAGAATTGGGCCTTTGTAGTTCTTAATGATGTTTGTAAATTAAATCTTGAGAACGTCCCCAAGATTGTTTACTGATAAGGGATTTAGTCAAAGAACGTTCCTTGACTATCCACAAGGTAAGAAAATATGAGGTCGTTAGGTCGTACCAATGATCATAACTAATTTATCTATCATGAATGATTGTTATCTTTACATCTATGATCGACCGTGTAATTAAGCATGATCATGCTTTTAACTGGAATACTCTTCTTTTATATTAACCTCTTCTAATTTTATTAGCTCTTTAGTTTAATTTAGTTTTTATTTTTCTTCAAA
Source organism: Sesamum indicum (assembly GCF_026168435.1). Lineage (NCBI taxonomy): Eukaryota > Viridiplantae > Streptophyta > Magnoliopsida > Lamiales > Pedaliaceae > Sesamum > Sesamum indicum. The sequence goes on along the minus strand of NC_142662.1, from coordinate 15,039,101 downwards.
GTAAAAAAACCTCTAATTATTTTTATCTTTTTATTTTTTGAAGAAATTAATTTAAAACCAATCCCTGTAGATTCGACCCTACTCACACTTTTACAAAAGTGTTTGTAGGAATTGTTTTTGGTGGATTCGACATCCATCACAATTTCAATCTAGAGTGTATTTTAAATTTTCAATAATTATCAATTAGTATCTCAATTATGTGTAAAATTGGATGGACGTTACAATGGAGACCGTCACTTTGCAAGAAAATATCATGCGAACATTCTCAAGAAAAAGTCCAACTCTCCAACAGAAAGAGAAATCAAGTACCTAGGAAGGCAAATAATGATGCAAAAATAGTCCATGAATATTCTCCACCATCACCCATGCTCTGGCAACCCGAACAACAACAGAAAAAGAGGAGGTTAGAAGAAGAAAAACTCTCCGCGGCAGAAGAATTAAAGGACGCGCAGGTATTAGAAGGTGAACCCGAAAAAACACCTCGATTAGGACAACTATGGAACGTTGGTTGGATGAAATACTAGTGCAATTTCTTAGATACAATTTAAATGCTTTTACATGGATTGTACATGATTTGGTTGGGATAGACCCTGAAGTTATGATTCATAGGTTGAATGTCAACCTAGCTTGCCGATTTGTGAAGCAAAAGAAGCAAAACTTCGGACCAGAGAGGAATAAAATAATAAAAGAAGAGGTGGAAAAATTGCTAATGGTGGGGGTACATCCGCCCAATGCACTACCTGGAATAGCTCGCTAACGTTGTTTTGATTCCTAAGCCAAACAAAAAGTGGAGAATGTACATTGACTTTATAGATTTGAACCGAGCATGTCCTAAAGATTCATACCCCCTCCCAAGGATTGACACATTGGCAGACTCAACAGTGGGATGTGAAAAATAGAGGGTTTCTCGTAGAAAAAAGACTGTCAAGAAGCGTTTGACAACTTGAAGATGTATTTATCCAAGCCACATTACTAACCAAACCACATACCTTTCAGCTTCCAAGGAACCAGTGAGTGTTGTATTGGTAAGGGCGGAAGGAAAAGAAAATCAACTCGTTTATTACGTTAGCAAAGTACTGTAAGGAGTAGAGGCAGAACAACCCTCCCCCCAATTAAGAAACTTGCACTAGAATTGGTAGTGGCATCAAGGAAATTACGTCGATACTTTTAATCCCACCAAGTGATCGAATTGACAAATCAATCCTTGAAACATATCTTGGCAAACCCGAACACCTCTAAAAGAATGGTCAAGTGGGTAGTGGAGTAGAGCGAACACGGTATTGAATTCCAACCGAGGTGCACCATAAAAGCGCAAGTCTTGGCAAATTTCATCTCAAAGATTGCAAGAGGAGAAGACGATGCAAAATACCAAGTGTGGGAAATGTTTGTTGATGGATCATCCACTTCAATAGGAGTGGAGTTGGCAAAGTAATCAAGAGCCCAGAAGCGGACAACATGGAATACGCCATCACCCTCGAATTTCTCATTCCAAATAATGAGGCCAAATACGAGGCCATCCTGTTAGGAAGCAAAACTGATTCACGTTGCAGGAGCTAGGAAAGTACACGCTTTTAGTGACTCTCAGTTAGTATTCAGTCAAGCCGACGGAGAATATGAAACAAGACAGGAGAAAATGTTGAAATATTTGGCAAAATTACAGGAAGAAATGGAGAGGTTTGAAGAATGCAAACTCGACCAAATTCCTGGAGAAGAAAGTTCAATGGCCGATCAGCTAGCTAAACTAGCCAACTAGACTTACTTCGTCAACGGGAGAAGTGTAACCCTATTTCAGCAGCTAAACCCACAGTACAGTTGTGGAAAGAAAATAGAGAAAGAAGCAAAGAAGTGCTCGTGAGAGAGAACCTCACGGCAACATGGACAACCCCTATCATTGATTCCTCAAGGAAAGGACTCTCCCACAAAACCCGAAAGAAATAAGAAAACTTAAGAGGAGATTGGCCAGGTTCACTCTGATAAACGATGATTTGTACAAAAGAGGGTTCTCATCCCCATGGCTTAAATGCTTGAACCCCAATCGAGCAGAATATGTCATGCGAGAAGTTTACAAGGATAGTTATGACAACCATTCAGGAACTCATTCCCTTGCTAGAAAGGTCTTGAGGCAATGATACTACTAGCCAATTATGCTAAAAGATGCCTCAACCTTAGTGTAGAGATGTTCCCCTTGTAAAAAACACGCAAATCATTTGCACAACCCCTCTACCTTCATGAAAACTATGGAAAGCGCCCGCCCGTTCTTCATGTGGGGGATGGACATAGTAGGTAAATTACCTCGCACAATTGGGCAAAATGAATATCTAATCGTGGCCATCGACTAATTCATCTATCGATTCGGCATCCTCAGACTTTTAATCATGAATAATTGGACACAATTTCAAGGGGGCAAGTTGAAAAGATGTCAGAAGAGCTAAAAATCAAGCAGTTGTTCACTTCGGTCAACAACCCACAAGCAAATTGACAGGCAGAAGTAACCAACTGAATAATCCTCCAGCAGTTAAAAACACAACTAAGGGATGCCAAGGGAGATTGGTTGAATGAACTTCCTAGAGTTTTGTGGTCGTATCGCACCACTCCCAAACAATCCACACAAGAAATCCCTTTCAGCTTAGTATATGGAATAAAGGATGTGTTCTAGGTAGAAATAAGCAAGGAAACGTGGAGGATAAAATCTTAACACAGTCACAGAAATTTGAAATCAGAAGAGAAGATTTGGATCTGGTTCAAGAGATGAGGGCTACGGCTTAAAGGAGAGTTCAGAACTATAAAAGCAAGATGGCCAAAGCTTATGATAGCAAAGTACGTCCTTCATAGTTTCAAAGAGGAAGATTTAGTTCTGTAGAAGACAGAAGCTGCAGGGCCCATTGAAAAATTAGATGCCAAATGGGATGGCCCCTACATGAAAGAGGTAGAAGGAGTTGGAACGTATAGATTAAACAGAGGAGATGAAAAGCCACTCCCCTGCACCTGGAATGTAAAGTACATAAAAAATATTATGTGTAGTTCTCTCTTTTACTATGAATAAAGTTTCTACTTTCCACTTGGTATTACCCTTTCAATTAGTTGTAACGGTTCCAAAATGATTACTTTAACAAGGAAATTCCAACGGGTTGATGACCAAATGTTAATCTGAAAGCAAAGCCGAAATACTACCTTGAGGGGAGGTATCCCTCCCTGGAGTAAAAGGCAAAAATTTAATATATAAATGAGAGTTCCATGTATGAGATTCCAAATACAAAATCTCAAGAAAAGAGAGAGAGAGAGAGAGAGAGTATACATATATAAAAAAGAGGGAGCAAGAAGACAACATAAACAAACCGCTTAACGAAAACGTAAAACAACTTAGATTTATAAATCCTTATAATTTAATTGCAAACATTCGCAGGCTCATTTTCAGGAGCAACAACAGTAGAAACTTCTTCAGTCGGAGGAATAGCACCGTCGCCAGCTTCGATCCTCCATTAAGGGGTCAAGAAATAAGAAGTCTTCTTCAGAAAAACGCCCTAGAATGGAGGGTGACACGACAACTATGGATAATTTGATCATACAAATTGTTAGCCTTGGCGAGGGCGGCCAGCTTAAATTCCCCAAATTCCTCAGCCTTCAAATCAGCTTGAATGCGCTCCAAATAAATTTTTCCGGCCTCAGTCTTAAGGAACTTAGATCCTGAAGCAACCACCCGGTGAAGCGAATCAAGCTCCTTCCCCAAAACAACGGAATCAACAAGCTCTCTCGAAATGCTCTTTAGTCTTATTAGCTTCAGCTAGAGCTAAAGACAGACGGTTAATCTCCCCCGATACTTCTCAAAGCTTTTGGAAGTCACCTCTGCTAAAGTATTCACCTGCCAAAGATAATGGAAAGAAAAAAAAAAGCAACCCTTGTAGATTCCCTACATACCATACTTACAAAACCATCGTTCGAGAGGAGGGAAAACTTCAACACATCATAATTACTCATCACGAGACGAAGTTTCTCCCTCACTAGTTGAACATCCGCAACATCTCAATACGAAGTAACGCCCTCACGGTGGTTGGTCACGTAGGTAAAGCAACATTTCCCCATGCCATGAGAAATTATATTAGAGGAAGCATCCCACAGATGCTTCAGGCTACTCCCACCAAAAGCAAGAGGGGAGAGCGCCGACCACTGGAAGCATCCCTCGCCCACTAAGAGCTAGATCCTCGCCTCTCACTAGAGGCTTTCCCATGAGAAGTAGGCGGAGGAGAACAAGAGCGAGAAGTATTTTCTAAAAGATTTTCCAGAGAAGCCTTAAACCGACGCATGTCCTTCAAAGAGATATGTTTACCTACAAGGGTTAGTAATCACATTAAAAACTATAATTATCAATCATACCAAAATAATGAAGCATGTAAGGAGAGAACAATTCCATCAGACAAGAGACCCATCAACTCATAAACTTGGTCAAATAACCTGGCCCCAATAAAAAACATCTTGAGGTCATGGCTCGGGAGGAGAGAAGAGGAGAATCAATCCATCGAACACAAAAAGACTCCAGTTGGAGTCACGAACATACAAAAATCGCTCCTTCCACTGGCCCCGAGAAGAAGTGCAACCCTCCAAAAACTTACAATTATTGCGAGGGTAAAAGTAGAAAGAATCGTTCACCACCTTCTCAACGAAGAACAGAGTATGGAAGGCTTCAAGAGAATGACCCAGATCTAGTTTGCTAAAACGATGAACGAACCCCAAGAAAAACACGAAGGCGTTGGAAGTGAATGATTGATACTAAAACCCATGCTCCTAACAATTTCTACCAACAAGGGGTGAGGAGGAAGGATAAAACCTGAAGAGAAATACACATAATAAATCGTAAAAAAGCCTAATGGAGAATGTTTTATTATGTCCCTAAAGGAAGGAAGGAGGAACTCAACTAGAGGAGAAGAATTGTAGTTCCCCTCCAAGAAGCAAAATTCGTCAATACTCAAAACACTGTTGCACAAATTGACATCCATCACACGACACCAAACCCTAGGTGCGGAGGAACGTTCACCCCCAACATCATTAGAAATTGAGGTGAAAATTTTCTTATTCACAGCCTTAGCAGAACAAGAGGCAAACTCGGAGGAGATATCTAGAAAATCAGCGAGACAATCTGGAAGGTTACATATAGCCTTAATGACTTCTAAAGCAAGATTATCGTCGTCCTCATCTAAAACAACCAGGTTAGGAGCACGAGAAGAATTTGACGAGGACGACGTGATGGACCCTCGCCCTAAGAAGAGAAAGGTGTAAAGAAGCCCCCCGACTAAACTCCTCAGCCCTGCCTATCGGAGCATCCACCTTTACTAGCATGTTGATCGAGGCCTTCTCGGGCTTCCTGGTCGAGGTCATCCCGGCACTCTCCTCTGCCGGGACGAACGTGACTAGAACTAGGGGAGGACCCGAACCCACCAAATGGATGGCAGACATCGATGCTAATAGGAGTATTACGAGAAGCTAATGACAATCAAAGTACGAAGGAAATAACAGATAGTTGCGAAATCGAAAAAGCAAATTTCAGAAATTAAAGAGTACCTATTCAGTTAACATTCCGAGAATGAATGAAAGATGAACTACGTCGAATCGAAGATAACACACTAAAAGAATAGACACTCGGCGAAGATCAAACAACAAAAATTTCATACAACCCAAACAATGCGTATATATACAAAATTTGAGAAGAACTTTCATAAATTGATGATGATACAACTTACCAAGTTCCAAATATTCCCTACCTCAAATATTAGGAACTTAATGGGGCAGTTGATATGGAAATATTAGAAAGTCAATTACATTTAATGCTTTCCATCAATGAGAAGCTTAATATTTTGGGAAGTCAAAGAATAATCCAAACAATTATAGCATGATTGATAGGATTATGGCCACATCAAGGGGTTAAGACATTTATGAGGCATCCGCGAAGACATCCGCGAAGACATCCTAAGAGGCGAGGGGTGAAAGAGTAAAGATCCATCACTTAACTTACTTAGCTGGTTAGTATAAAAAGGAGCTCTCATCCTAGCATAGGGGGGTCATCTTCTTTTTGGAAAAATATTCATTGTTGAAGGCAAGATTCTCCTTTGTTTGGAACTTTAGATTATGAAAATTATTTGCTACATATTTCTGATTGTAACCCAATTAATCAGTCAAATAAAACAGTAATTTTTATATATTTTCGTTAATTTTTACATAAATTATTAGTTGAGTAATATCGATTTAATTTCTCAAAATTAATTTTGGGTGAACGAGAATTAATCACCCAAGTTACCACCTAAGTATGACTTTGTAAAGTTCGTGAAAAGGTGAACCGTCACCTTCCCATTTTGAAGAGTGTGTATGCCAATGGAAGGTACAAATATTTGATTTTGCGCTAAAGGAACACACCTTGAGATAGTAATACTTTGGGAGCGTCTATGCAAGAACTCAAAATCGTTCTCTTGAAGCTTATCCTCTTCATCATAAATAATATGCTTGTCCCGAAATGACCTGAACCAATAGGATATAATAAGTTTAAAAGAAAGCCACGGATATTTGCGTCGCCACTATGCGCCTACCTGTCTTAGCTTGGTGCAAGTATATACTTTGGGAGTGTCTCCGAAAGAACTCATAATCGTTCTCTTGAAGCTCATCCTTTTCATCATAAATAATCTGCTTGCCCCAAAATGCCCTGAACTAATAGAATATAATAAGTTTAATAGAAAGCCATGAATATTTGTGCCGCCACTGTGCGCCTGCCAGTCTCGGCCTGGTGCAAGTATATACTTTCTTTGGAAAAAAAGAATAATTAAGTGTCGTCCAAATGACATTAATTTGCATGACGTGGAAGGTAGCCGCAACAATCAGTCATCGTTCATTTAAGCAAGTAATAAAATGGTGTATTAGAACCCTTGTGGCTTATCCACTTTGACTGTAGTAACTCTTCAGCCACAAGCAAGTCAGTGCGATTAACACCTCTCCGATCCAATCAAAATACTATTTGATTCACTCTGTTTCTCAATTAAATCGCAAGTAATCAATGCCAGACAATATTATTTAGAAAAAAAAAATATCAACTCTTGCCTCAATCATACACAACTAATGCATTTAATACATTTTACCAACAATTTTGTCTATTTCTTGTATTTAGCACCAACCAAATATTTTTTGTTTTTATATTTAAAATGGATGCTATTTTATCATATGGAATAATATTTCCGTTTCACAAAATAATTAATGAAAAAACTTTAAATGGTTTCATCTAATTAATATTTTTATGTTGGTTTGATTAATTCAATCTTAGAGAGTATAGACTCATCAATTGCTTAAGAGACTTTTTCCACATTTTCAAAAGAGGAAATATGAACACAAAAACAGAGATAAAGCCAAAGAATTGACCCACACTTGACGTCACCCTACCGCCGAAACAACAGTTCAACAGTCAACTATTTTTCTTTTTTGGAGTTATAAATGATTGTCACATTTACTTTATTTATTAGAGATAGTGTTGAGCATGAAATGAGATATTTCGGGTTCAGATAATTTGGGTCAAGTATCTTAAATTTCAGATAGTTAAAATAATTATTCAATCTCGACTCGAAAATTTGCAAGTATTTGAAACTTCGAAAATCCCATTAAATTGGGTATCCGACAGTCGAGTACAACGGATACCCCATTTATCTTTTTCTTAAAAAAAATTGAAACCAAAATTTTTAAAAGACAATTAAAAGCATAAAAAGTGTGTCACTATATGTTTATTTCATTCAGAGGCAGACTTGTATGCTTCGATACAGAGGTTGTTTGAATCCTCAGCTCACTTCACCAATTTCTTTTTTATTTATTAAAATCTAATTTTGAAATGCTTTCAATATACTTTTTCAATCATTTAGTATATTAAAAAAAGAAGTAAAAATTAAGAATTTTAATTTTAATAAATGTTATTAGACAATACAATTAAATTAACCATTATAAACTAAACATATAAGAAAATTAGATATTAAACACTAATATTTGGGTTTATAAAATTTCTTTAGATCTTGTAGAAATATAAATTGCAGAAAGAAGGTAAAACAATATTTGAAAATAATATTTTATTAAAAAAGAAGAAAAAGTAGAGAAAGATTTGAAGGAAGGAGAAAGTTTTTTTTTTTTTTTTTTAAGATACTGGGTATCGGATCGGATAGTTCGGGTAGGACAAGCTTACTTGAAACCTACCTGACTTTTAGAAGTCGGGTATTGGGTGCCTTTTTTCAAAAAAAAAAAAAAGAAATTTGAGAAAATTACCCCAACCCGATCTATAAGGAATGGATCGGTCACAGGCTTCGAACAATATACAGAATTTAAGAAAAAATAATTACAAACCTTTTGGGTTAAACAAACCCCTATAACAAATTACAATGAATCTAATGAACAAGAATAACAATACAGTAAATAATCCAAAGAACTGCAGAATAAGAGAGACAAATAACATAATTCTGTAACAAAATCTTAGGCTTAGATAGCCAAGATCCTAAAGCCACCAAGGCCAAAGGCCATAACCCAGCACGGCTACTTAACTCACAAAGCCATCATGATGAAATAACCACTCTATCATGTTCATCATGGTGAGAAATTCCAACTCCTTCTTAACTTGCTCATACATTCCTCAAATGGGTTTGGACTTCAGATATGCACCGGACTTGATATAATCAAATTAAATCAAGCCCAATCAAAGTTTATTGGACCATAATTAATTGAATTAATTTTAGTCTAATGGAAACCCTAAGCAAGGACATGGAAACCCATGGAGAGGTCCATAGGATGGAATCCATGGAGAGGCCCATCTGATGGAGCCCATGGTGGAGAGCACGAAGAGCAAAGAGAGGTTACATAAAAGCCCATTATGATATTGATGATAATGCGTTTGTAAATTTTGTAATTGCGTAGGGCCACCCTAGTATGACAATTAATCATCTGTGAGCTCATTGTATTGCATAAGTTCGGGCCTGTGATCGTCCAACAGAGGCGTGTTGGTTTTCGTTTTGCATGCGATGTATTTGGAATGCATTATGCTTTCAATATTTGATATTAAACTCAGCATGCAAAATACTTAAGTAATGATGTCCCAGTCACTATTAAAAATAAACTCACTTGAATGGTCTAAGTAAATATTAGGTCCAAAATGAGATTAAACAAATGATTTGTAAAATTCCAAGCCTTCCACCCACATTAATGTTGTGCCAGAGCTACTTCTACCCATTTGTGGTCTCACGAGTCGTGTTACGTTTGGAATGACGGTAAGCCACACAATTATTTTGAAAAATAGAATATGCTCTTGTTTCCCTATCTTATGAGTCATGAGGGACGATGATTGAGATACCCATTTGGTTGATGGATCGGACCTAACAGTAAGTAATATGATTTGCTTGGAGTCTACAGAATCATGTGAAGAGGAGAAGTAAAAAATCTTGAAGATCTCATTAGATGAGAATGATAATGGTACATCCCACAAAGCAATTTCTGTTTGAACAGTAAAAATAGAATATGGAGAATTGTATTTGTTGACTCCAAATCCACTAAGAAATGACTTTCCAAAATTCTCTTGAGAATGGTGGGTTTTCATAGAAATAGTGAGAGCTATAGTAACTGAAAATTAAGTCTTAATTTAAATTTAATATTACAAATAATTTATTAATTTCTTATTTACATTTTGAATGTAGATATGTCTAAAAATCCATTAATCATGATATTGGAGACTAAAAAATTTAATGAAATGATCTACAACGATTGGTTGTGAAATCTAAGAATTATTTTCGGTTTAAAAAGCAAAGGTAATGTCTTGGATAGACCCCTTCATCGGGACTCGCCAGAAGGGTATTTACCAGATGCACGTTTGACATTCAAAAAGTGTCAAGAGGACAACTGCAAGGTCCACAGCATCATACTGGCATCTATAACTAATGAGATCTAGAAACAATATGATAGGCTGGATATTGTCAGCTCGATTATGCTCCGCATGAAATATGTTTATGTGGTTTTAGATAGACATATTAGATATGCCTCCACAAAAGTATTTTTGGGACCAAATTGGCAGAAGGATCCTCCGTACAAGAGCATGAGATCAAGATACTTTCCCTAGTGAAAAACTCTAAGATCTTCAAGTTGGGCTTGACAATAACATCTATACAAACGTGATCCTACAGTAACTTTCTACCTCTTACGACCTATTCGTCATAAATTTGAACATGAATAGATTTGAGAAGTCCATTCATAGGTTGATTAATATGCTGGTCCAGTACGAGGCAACGATTAAAAAGTTTGCGAAGGCGATACTAATTAGGGAGGCTTCAACTTCTAAACCGAAAGGCAAGCGGGTCGGATATAGGAACAGGAAAAAGGGTGAGGTTAAAGTTGTTGCAAGCCCTCAGAGCATTCATATTCCTCTGGTTGCCCCGGTCGGCATTCGCCAAGAGAAAAGAAAAAGGCGGGTAAGGCAGCCATCAGGGGAAAGTGATGTTTACATGCATTGTAGGGAAAAGGACCTTTGGAAGAGGGAGTGTCCCAAACTCCTCTTTAATGAAGATATATTTGTAATTGAGGTTTATTGGGGCTCACATCTACAATGATTTTCCAGTACTGAAAAGAAGCAGACAGCTAAGTAAAGACGATGTGGTCCTGAGGCTTGGCGATGATAAGGTTGTTGTTGTTGAAGCTATAGGATTAGTCAACTTAGTTGTTAGTGATCTTGTTAGGATAGAATTAAAAGAATATTATTATGTACCTAGCATGATAAGAAAAACATCATTTCATTTCGATGTTAGACAATACTGGATTTGAATTTATGATCTATACAAATTTATTTTTATTTGATGAAGAATGGTTAATCACATCTATAGGTCATCTTGAAAACGATCTTTATATTCTCCAATAGTCTGATTTGATTATGACTGCTCAAAATAAATATAAAATGGATAATAAAGAAAATGCACACATCTGGCATGCAAGGTCAAGGTTAGGTCACATCTCTTAAGATAGTAGGTGATTGATTGACTTAAAAAGTCTAAAAATAGACGATTTGGAGAAGTAACCAACCTGCGAGTCTTATCTGAAAGAGAAGATGACCAAAAAACCCTTTGTAGGGGAAATCACACTTTCCAATAGTTTGTTAGATATTATCCATTCAAAAGTCTGTGGGCCACTAAACACACAGGCCAGAGGAGATTTATCCTACTTCATAACCTTAACTAATGGTCACAGTATGGTTATGTTTACCTGATGAGATACAAGTCTGAGGCCTTTGGAAGGTTTAAAGAGTTTAGACTTGAAGTTGAAAATAAAACTCGAAGCAAAATTAAAGTCCTTCGATCGGATCTTGGTGACGAGTATTTGAGTGGTGAATTCTTGGATTACTTAAAATTCACCACTCAAATACTCATCACAATGCCACAACTAAACAGCATTTTTGAAATGAGGAATGGAACCTTATTGGACATGGTTAGATCGATAATGAGTTTCATGAAACTATCTTTAGCCTTCTATAATTATGCTCTTGAGATGGAGCCAAGTTGTTAAACATGGGACGTTCTAAGACTGTGGCCCAGACATCATATTAGATTAAGGGTGGGTGATCGGGTTGGGTAATTCGGATCCCGACCTAACCCGATCGCGTAGCTTTTTTTTCGGATTTTTAAGAAAAAAATCGGTTATCGAATAACCCTATACATGAATTAAAAAAATTAGGTTGGATTTCGGGTAGGATGTCCCTACTCGAATTACTCGATCAGGTACCCGAATGTTTTTAAAAAAATTATATATTTTATATTCTTTTCTAGCCCTAGGGTTCCTCTCCTTCTCCACTCTTCCTCGCTCTTCTCTTTTATTATTCTTTTCCCAACTCCCAACTTTCTCAATCATCCAACCCCAACAAGAAATCCATCCTCTTTCTCTCAACTCTCAAGCTCTAAAATTTCAAAATGTCACAAGAAGATGATGGAATTAGAGAGCCAAATCCAAAAGTTAGTATTATTTTTAATTTATTTTGTTGTTTAGTTTATTGTATATTCAAATTATACAATGACCCAAAATATATAACAAGAAAACAAATAGAGGTTCAAAATATATAACGTGCTGCAAATTAAGAAGTTGAATTTTTTTTTACCGAAAATAGAGGTTGTTAGAAGAACAACCCCTATCTAACAACCTCTATTTTCTGTTTTCTATTTCTATTTACTCAGAAGTTCATTTTTAATTTTTTTAATTTAATTTTTCAATTATTTTTTTAAATTTAGATTATATTAATTTGTAACATTAAATTTATTAATAATTTACAGATGTTGAGGCCAAATTCTGAAGATTATGATGATCGAATTTCAAAGAAAGTGCAATTAGAAGCATTTTCAAAAGTTTCAATCGAGTTGGGTTTTAGCTACCTGAAAATTCGAGTACCCGACCCGAACTACCCGAAATTCTAAAACCCGATCCGACGCCCACCTTATCAGATATAGCATAGCAAGCCTGTATCTTAAAAGTACTTGAGAGTGTAGGGTAGCCCTATATACCATTTTGTGCATGTTCATCGATTATCCGAAGGAAACTGCGAAGTACTATTTCTATGATCCCTTTGAGCAAAAACTTTTTGTCTGGAAAAACATAGTGTTCATGATTTTCCAATGAATGCCCGATATGAGGAATTGTTCCTTGAGTAATGAAGTGAGGCAACACCTCAATCAGATATAGTGACATCATCTAAGCATGTTGTTACAATTGATGATATTCTTGTCCTCCATAGGTCAGCCACATGCTCCATCAGTTTGTTAGGTTTGGGTTTATGGGTCTTACTAGTCAATTATAAAATGATCCACAGACATAGAAAAAAGTGATGCCAGACATTAATTTAAAAAATAGTTTGAGGCCATGAAATCTAAAATAGACTCCAAGAGTTCAAACAAGGTTTGGACTTTGGTAGATCCACCCAAGGGTGTTAATCTCGTTAGGTGTAAATAGGTCTACAAACTTAAGTTTGGAGGTGGTGAGAAGGTAACAACCTTTAAGGCCAAGCTTGTTGCAAAAGGCTACACTCAGCTAGCTGGGGTCGATTTTCAGAAAACCTACTCATTTGTGACTATGGCCAAGTCCATGCGGATTATGTTTGCCATAGACACATTGCATGACTATGAAATACAACAGAAGGATGTGAAAATGGTTTTCCTTAACAGGTTCGTAGATCTATATGGATCAATAAGAGAGTCTCACATATATTGAAGAAGAGCAAAAAGTCTGTCGTCTCCAAAGGTCCATCTATTTCCTCAAACTAGCTTCCCTAAATATAGTTTTTGACGGAGTCATATGGAATTATGATTTCATCAAGAATAATTTGACTCTTGTCTATACAAGAAGGTTAATGAAACCTCATGATAAGGATAGGACATGAGACCCATTGGATATAATGATCCAAGAACCAATCGTATAATAATAGGCAGCGGGAATCCAAGATCGATGATCTAGTTTGATCGTACCTAGAGCTTGGAAAAACCTTGACCCATTGGCTATACAATCAAGCAAGAACCTTGGTATGGTGAACGTCACAAGATCTTGCTCAAAAATCTTAATAAGTTCTAAACAATTGAAACTCTACATAGAGAATTCAACCTTACAAGAAGAAAGTTTAAAACATTTCAAGTCTGTCGCTTTAAAAATAACCATGGCCTTTTATAGACTTCAAATGGATGCTCAAGAGTCTCAAGAGTTAATTCTAACCTTGGAACTCTAGGAACATTAAAGTGACACTCTTGACCACATTAACATGACTTAGAAAAATTAGAATGACCCTTTGAATACTATAATGACTCTTGGTCTTCTAATGCCGAAGATAGGCTATTTTAGACAAAATTGACGGATTCTCTTGTTGGGCTTGGTGGGTTGGACAAAAATTATGGACCATTTTTTTCAAATGAAGTCTCTTCAAACCTTGAGCCCAACTTGTTAGGTGCATTATGGACTATCTACTTGAAGAATATTCATCATCGGGCCTTGTTTCGATGTTTTCTTATGCTTTGCCCGATTGATTTCATCAATAAGAATCATCAAAGCTTGGTTGATTTTTTTAGCTCTTGCCCTCATAATTGGACCTCCATTAATTTTCAAAGGATCTTCCTTGCTTTGAGTTGGAAGCTTCGGATGGTCCCCATAATTTCCTTCTTCTTCAGAAGGATTCGACCTCGAATCTAATTCATCTGCATAGAAAGGAGAAAGATTAGTCACTTTAAAAGAAGCACTCACGTTGTACTTGGGAAGGTTTAGTTTGTAGGTATTATCATTGATCCTTGCAATCACTTCAAATGGACCATTTCTCCTTGCTTGCAATTTTGACTTGCGCTTTGCTGGAAATCTTTCTTTTCTCAAGTGCAACCAAACCCTATCACCAGGCTAAAAAATGACTCGCTTGTGCCCTTTGTTGGTTTGTTTTGCATATTATTCAGTTTGCTTCTCAATATTGAACTTTACCTTTTCATGCAACCTCTATATCAATTTCGTCTTGACTTTTTTATCAAGATTCATTTGCTCAGTAACAGGAATAGACACAAGATCAAGTGGAGTAGGATTGAAGCCATAAAAAAATTTAAAAGGAGTAAAGTTAGTAGCAAAATGAACACTCTTGTTATATGCAAATTCAGCAAATGGCAAGAAAAAATTGCCATAATTTATCAATATATGGTATAGCCATGACCGAAGGTCATGGAGGATTGAAAAAATTGCAAGCAAAGTTAAATCCGACCATGAGGCGGTATGAAGAACCGACCATGTAGGCGGAATGCACAAAAGCAAAAAAATAAATCCGACCATGTAGGCGGAATGTACAAAAGTAAAAAGACAAATCCAACCATGTAGGCGGTAGGGAAACCGGCCATTCAGGCGGAATGCATCAAAAGAATATTTTTTATTATGATAAATATAAAAAGAAACGAATAACATAACGAAAGACTATATTGGAAACCTTTTACGTTGATTTAAACTAATAGGTATGAATTTTGGTCAGAAAATACCACACTAAAGCCCAAAATCAACGCCCAAAAGACGGCAAAACCGGACAGTGATGGCAAGGCTGACCTCATTCATACCCATAATTTAAACCAACGACCCAGAGAACCTTATCATTAAGTTCCTTCAATTTCTCCTTATCTTTATCAATAATGAAAAATACTCTTTTATATATATATATATATACATATATATACACATCTATATAGCCATGCTATCTCCGTTATAATTAAATAATTCAGCAGCAGCAATTTAGCCTTGCATTGGCTAAACAAAAAGTCAAAATCATAATTCAAAACAGTATTCTCGAGCTCGAGCTCAAGCTCGACTCATTGCCAGGCCTACACCAAAGTGTCCCATGAAACCTCCCACGTGTGCCTCTCTGACAAGCAACTCCCAAATAGAACATTCAGGGATGTTGTAAAGTTTATTTTTACGAAACAAGTACCCCTCATGTTTATAGAACTTCCCAAATTGTGCATGTTCACAAGCTCAATAAATAGATCCAAAATCATAATCATTGGCAACATTTCCTTTATTGATTCAAAACCAAAAGTTTAGAGCTCAAAGTAGTGATTAAAGCAAATCTCCCGAATAATGCATCAACTACAATGTTTTTATTTCCTTTCTTGTATTTGATCACATAAGGAAATGATTCGATGAACTCCACCCATTTGATATGCCTTTTGCTCAAGTTACCTTGGCCTTTGAGATACTGAAGAGATTCGTGAACCATATGAATCACAAACTCCTTTAGCCTCAAGTAGTGTTGCCATGTTTCCAACGCTCTCACCAAAGCATAAAGCTCCTTTATCATATGTTGGATAGTTCAATTGAGCTCCTTTCAACTTCCCGTTGAAGTATGCAATTGGCCATCCTTCCTGTATCAAAACAACTCCTACTCCTACTCCAAACGCATCACATTCAAGTTCAAATGATTTATCAAATTTTGGAAATGCAAGAATAGGCACAGTAGTTAATTTTTGCTTTAGGAGATCAAAAGCTTGTTGTTTTTTTTCTCCTCAATGAAACCAACTTCCTTCTTAATGATTTCAGTTATGAAGCAACAATTGTACTAAAATCCTTTAAAAACCTCCTATAAAAACTTCTTACTTCAGCAATGCTCTAGGACTTAGCCAATCTAAAATAGCCTTGACCTTATCCTTTTCCATTTCAATTCCATTAGCACTTACCACAAATCAAAGGAAAACAACTTTATCCATGCCAAAAAAAAAATACTTTTTAAGATTATCATACAATGATTCTGTCATTAAAGTGTTTAGCATGGCAAGCACATGTTCAACATGTTCTTCTATGTTCTTGATATATATAAAGATATCATCAAAATAAACTATCACAAACTTCCCAATAAAGTCATACAAAACATGGTTCATTAATCTCATAAAAGTGCTTGATGCATTAGTTAACTCAAAAGGCATAACTAACCACTCATATAAACCATATTTTGTTTTAAAGGCATTTTTCCACTCATCCCCTTCTGTAATTCGGATTTGATTATATCCACTCTTCAAATCAATTTTTGTGAAGATTAAAACACCATACAATTCATCAAGCATATCAGCTAAACTAAGAATAGGGTGGAGATATTTTATAATGATTTTATTGATGGCATGACAATCTGTACACATTCTCCATGATCCATCTTTCTTTGGTAGTACGGTCACCCGTACGGAAAATGGACTCATGCTTTCTCGAATCTTCCCTTTTGTTAACAATTCCTTCACTTGCCTTTGGATTTCATTTATCTCCTCGGGATTCACCCTATAAGCTGGTCAGTTTAGAAGTACAGCCCTCAGAATGAAGTCAATTTGATGCTCAATTTCCCTTATTCGTGGCCATTCTCTTGGCTCTTCTTCCAGAAAGACGCCATCGTATTCCTACAAAAGATACATAAATGCACTAAGCAAATATGGTTTGTTCGTTAGTGTTCATGGACTCCTTAAACACCATCAGTATCACACCCATTTTCTTCAAGTAATGCCCTTTTTATCTCACTTGCTTTTGCATAGAAAGTCGACTTGTTTCTATCCCCACATTTATCCATTTTCTTTTGTCTCTCAATCACACTAAATTCTTCTTTATTTTTCTGTCCACTTTTTTTATATCTCAAAATTTTCACCTCATTCTTGCCTTTCTTTTTCTCAGACTCTCTCAGCTTGCTTGAGACATTTTGAATTGATCTTCTTACACTTGTTGTGGGTTTAAAGAAACAAGCTGAATCTTTTGATCTTGATGCTTGAGTGTGTAACGATTTAGGAAACCATCATAAGTCACCCTCCTATCAAACTGCCATGGTCTGCCCAAGAGGATATGACTAGCGTGCATTGGCACCACGTCGCACAGAACGTCATCCTTGTAGTTACCAATTGAAAATGACACCAAAATTTGTTTGCTTACCCAAATTTCTCCACAATCATTAAGCCATTGCAGCTTGTACGGATTGGAATGCTTCATGGTTGCTAAGTTTAATTTCTCCATCATTTCACAACTAGCAACAATAGCACAATTTCCTCCATCAATAATTAACATTCATACCTTTCCTTGGACTAAAAATCTTTTATGAAATATGTTCTCCCTTTGTTGTTCAGCATTGTCCACCTTCATTTGCATGTTTAGAGCTCTTCTTACCACCAAAAGCTCTCCATGTTTGGGTGTAGCCTCCTCAACTTGCTTGTTATTATTGGGTTCATGCTCACTTTCAGATTCTACATCACCATTTTCTTTTAAGATCATCACTCTCTTGTTAATGCATTCAGATGTGATATGGCCAAAACCTTAACAATGAAAACATTTGATATCTCGACTTCTAAAAAGATGAGATAAATTTTTCTTTTCTATCTCATTAAATTTGGCTTTAGACGCCTCATTTGGAGGTGAACCCAAAACTTGTCTTTGAAGCCTTTTCTTTTGCCTTGCTTGATGGCTGAAAATTCAATGTAAAGTTTATTTGATTCGATCCCTTCCTCTTCAGTTGTCTTTCCACCTTCATGGATGTCTGCACCATGTCCTCAAGCTTCACATAGTGTTGCAATTCCACAATATTGGCTACCTCTCAGTTCAACCCACTTAAGAACCTCGCCATGGTGATCTCTCGATTTTCTTCAACATTCACTTTGATCATAGTGATCTCCATCGCCTTCTAATATTCATCCACATATCATAGTTTAAAGTTTTTTATACAAATCGCAAAAATAATGTGAAGGAAAAAAATATATTATGCATGATGGATTTCGTTTCAGCCCAAGTAGACATAGGTCTTTGTTCATACCGCCTTCAGTTTGTGGTCAATTGATCCCACCAACTATAGCATAGTCGGTGAACTCAATTGCAGCAAGTTTCGCCTTCTTCTCCTTGGAGTAGTTATGACACTCAAAAATAAGATTCGTCTTCTTTTTCCACTCAAAATATGCTTCCAGATCACTTCTTTCTTGAAATGTGGGAATGTTCAATTTTATACTTCCCAAGTCTTGGTCTACTTCATTGCTTGTCTTCTTCTTCCTTCCCTATTGCCACGATATGGAGGCTCAAATTCTTCTTCCTTTTCGGACTCCAATTGATGGTTTTGGTTATTATCACGTCTCCTAGGATTTGGTTGTTCCATCCTCTCAAAACGATCGGTAATGCCTTCAAGGATTGTTCCGATTTGTTGCATAGCTTGAATGGTAAACTTGTTTCCCATATTTGTAGAAGTCACGTCCATTGTCGAACCCTCACAATTCACTCGTGTATCACTCAAAGTACTTCCTCACGACACTCGTGTTTCACTTGAGGCTTTTACCTTCCCTCTAATAAACTCACACTCTCTTGCCTTTTACCACTCAATTCTCTTTGTAGGCTCAATTAGAGTAGAACCAAAAAAATAAAAACAATTGCGAACAACTAGATTATGACTGAATTTTTTTTTTAAGGAAATCAAAGACAATAAATGAATGAATATTTCAACACCTTTGTTTCTCGTTTTTTTTCAGAA
Source organism: Sesamum indicum (assembly GCF_026168435.1). Classification (NCBI taxonomy): domain Eukaryota; kingdom Viridiplantae; phylum Streptophyta; class Magnoliopsida; order Lamiales; family Pedaliaceae; genus Sesamum; species Sesamum indicum. The sequence continues at coordinate 15,020,101 of NC_142662.1, read as the reverse complement.
TACTAACAATGAAAAGATATCAAAAATTATATCAATACTAGATTTCTCTGATACCAAACTGATAAGCATCGGACATGAGGCCCATTGGAAATAATGATCTGATGAAATCCAAGCTCCAAGTGAGTCTGCAACAGCACCTGCACACTCAATGAAGAAGAGAGACGAAGATCAGTGATGACTACTGATGTTTGTTCTCAGTGTTTCCCAAAACACTTTTTTGTACTCCTTTTAGTGGAATCACGTTTTAGTGGTTGTTAGTGCTAGTTGGGCTGATTTTGGCCCTTATGCCCTGTAATTAAGAGATGAGAAACTCTGTATTTTGAAACCAATTTCCAGTTAATCATTTTTTATACTTTCCAGTCCTTGCACACACACCTCTCATCTTTAATCTTTCAACATGGCACCAGAGCAGGCAACATCTTGAAATAACAAAATCTTCTTACTTCTGCAACCTGGTTTCTCTTCATTCTTTTATCACTGCACGTTTCTTGAAATCAAGAAAGACCAATACTAGTGATGACAGACAAAATGGCTGTAGAAGAAAAGATTCCTAGAGACTATATCAATAATTATTCTGGAGTATCACTCATATCTGCACCATTAAATGGAAACAACTACTTGTGTTGGGCAAGATCCATCAAGATAGCTATTGGGGCAAGGCAAAAACTAAGCTACATTGATGGTTCCTACACAAAACTGGAGGAGAACAAAGAAGCCATTGAACAATGGCAGAAAAACGACTACATGATAGTCTCTTGGATATTGAATTCAATATCAAAAGACATTGCAGAAGCGTTTTTATATGCAGAATCTGCCAGGGACTTGTGGGTGGAGCTTGAGGCTCGTTTTGGTGAAAGTAACGGTGCCCTCCTATACCAAATTCAGAGGAAAATTGCCTCTATCTCATAGAAAAACGATACTGTTGCAGCATATTTTACAAGGCTCAAGAAACTATGGGATGAGGTGAGTACTTTGGACCCCCTACCTATGTGTTCTTGTGGGGGCAAGAAAGAGAATATCCGAAAGGAACACATCCTACCAGTTGATGCAATTTCTTATGGGCCTCAACGATGTCTATGACCATGTAAAGAACCAGATTCTTCCCATGGACCCATTGCCAACTGTTGCGAAAGCCTACTCAATGGTTCACAAACTTGAAAAGTAAAGGGAGTTGAACTCTAAAGGCACTGAATTAGAAAGTGAAGGGGTAATGGCTGTAGAAGCCACTGAATTAAAGAAACAAGGAAATTCCAGAACAAACTTAAAGAAAGGACAAATCACAGACAAGAAACAACTGTAGCGTGATTACTGCAAGAAGAAGGGGCACTTGAAGGATGGATGCTTTGAACTAGTTGGATATCCTAACTGGTACAAGAATATGATGGACCAGAGGAAGGCTGGAAATAGGCCAACTTATTCAAGAACGACTGACACAAGAATGAATCAACAAGCTAATAACATGCAGACAAGTTTGAACAATGAACCTGATGCAAATATTTTAAGGCTAATCAGGAAGGAGATGCTCAGAATTATGCAAGACCAAAGCAGCACTCAAATGAGTTCAAGCATTTCAGAATTTTCAAGGATATGCAGGTAAAAATTCCACCACTTCTCATGCATGGATTGTTGACAGTGGTGCCTCAGCCCACACATGCACTTCTATGTCAAATTTTGAAAACCTTCATGAACTTGATAATAAGGTATATGTTAAACTACCTTATGGGACTAGTCAACATGTTAAAATGTTAGAAGAAGTTCATGTTACCAATGATATCATACTGAAAGATGTGTTATATGTTCCAGCATTTAAACACAACTTGCTTTCTGTTAGCAAATTGTGTAAAGATAATCATGTCAATATGCATTTCACATAACAAACTTGTGTTGTGCAGGACCCTCTGACTAAGAAGGTGATTGCAGTAAGTATACAACAAGGAAGACTCTATATGTTAGAAAGAGAACCACAGGGTTACATGACAAATGCACTTAGAGAGACCTTGCCTACCAATGAAGAAAATCTATTCACTGATGCTTCCAATGTAGCAAAATGTAGAAGTGAATGTACAAAATCCTGTGGCACAATAGGTTAGGACATACCAGCCTTGAAGTATTGAAACACATGAATTTATGTGATTTTAATGGTACTGAACAGATTGAATGTGACACATGTCCTTTGGCCAAACAACACAGAATTACCTTTCCTTTAAGTGATTCTAAATGCAATTCTTTCTTTGAGCTTATCCATGTAGATGTGCGGGGGCCATATAGAAAACATTCTATAAACAACTATGAATACATGCTTACCATCGTTGATGATTTCAGTAGAAGTACTTGGACCTACATGATGCTGCATAAGTCCCAAACACAGACAAAGTTAGAACAGTTTTATAACATGGTGCTTACCCAGTTTGAGGTTAAAATTAAACAAATTAGAACAGACAATGGTACTGAATTTGTCAACAAAGAATATCAAAAATTCTTCCATAACAAAGGCATAATCCACCAAAAAACATGTGTGTACACACCTCAACAAAATAGTGTGATTGAAAGAAAGCACCAACACTTACTCCAAATTGCTAGGTCTCATATGTTTCAAGCCAATATGCCTTCCAAATTTTGGACTGAAACTCTATTAATGGCTACTTATCTTGTTAACAGACTGCTCTCTCAAAATTTAAAGTGGAGAACCCCCTATGAGCTCCTTTATAAAATGAAACCTACCTATGATCACATCAAAGTTTTTGGATGCCTTTGTTTTATCACCAACACTTTTCCCTTCAAAGAAAAATTTGAACCTAGGGCCTTAAAGTGTGTATTCTTGGGATATGTTCGTGGAACCAAAGGATATAAGGTGATGGAAATAAACACAGGGAAAATACACATATCTAGAGACATAATCTTCCATGAAACCACCTTTCCCTTTTCAAACTTCAAAGAATATAACAGTGACATTGTATGTCCTCTCCCTACTGTCAGTGAACTCATTGAAGATCAAGATAGTAATGAACCTTCACATACACCCACTGATCTCAACTAAGAACCTAAAATCATCACTGAGACACATAGGAGGTCCGCTGACTCACTAGCAAACCTGCATGGATGAAGGATTATGAATGCTACAACATTGATGAATTCATTAATTTTCATATGACACATGAACATGCTTGTTTTGTGGAGAATCTTTCTAAAATGCAGGAACCAAGAGACTTCAAGCAAGCTCAAGAGAAAATTGAATGGAGAAAAGCCATGCAAGAGGAAATAGATGCTCTTGAAAAGAACAGAACTTGGAAAGTCACTGATCTACCTCCTAACAGAAGAACCATTGGGTGTAAGTGGCTATACAAGGTAAAACTCAACCCTGATGGCTCTGTAGACAGATATAAAGCAAGATTAGTAGCCAAGGGTTACAGCCAAGTTGAAGGAGAAGATTATAGTGACTGCTTTGCACCTGTGGCAAAGTCAGTCACTGTAAGGATCTTCTTGGCTGTAGCTATTGGAAAAGGCTGGCCTATGCATCATCTTGATGCCAATAATGCATTCTTGCATGGCACTATTGATGAAGATATATATATATATATATATATATATGGATACTCCTCAAGGCTATAACATTCCTCAAGGTAAGGTATGCAAGCTGAAAAAATCATTATATGGATTAAAACAAGCCTCTAGAAAATGAAATGAGGAGTTCACTAATAAGGTGAGGGAATTTGGTTTTGAGCAATGCAGTCATGATCACTGTTTGTTTGTAAAAGATTCAGGTAACAATTTAATTGCTCAAATTGTTTATGTTGATGACATACTTATCACCTCTTCTTCTAAAGTCATATAATAATTGTTAAGGATTATTTGGACAAAATCTTCACTGTGAAACACTTAGGAAATGCCAAGTATTTTCTAGGCCTTGAATTGGCCCGATCAGCAAAAGGACTGGTGGTCACCTAACATAAATATGCTCAAGATATTATCAAGGACATTGGCCTCAGCAATGGCAAGCATGTCACAACCCCACTGCCTCCAGGCCTCCAGCTTAATACAGAAACAGGGGCAGCCCTCACTGATCCATCTAGATACAGAAGGCTCATTGGGAGGCTGCTATATTTGGGTTTACACGGCCTGATTTATGCTACCTGTGCAACAATTGAGCCAACATCTGCAGCACCCCTGTGAGAAGCACTGGAATGCTGCAGTTCATGTTGTCAAATATTTGAAAGGGAGTTTATCTACAGGCTTATTTTTCCCATCAAACACTAATTTCTCACTACGTGTTTTTTGTGATGCAGATTGGGCTACATGTCCACTGACAAGAAAATCCCTCATAGGCTTTTGCATATTCATAGGTGAAACTCCTATATCCTGGAAGACAAAAAAGCAGACAACGGTGGTAAGGTCATCAGCTGAAGCTAAGTATCAAAGTATGGCTGCCACCACATGTGAAGTAACTTGGTTGATCTACATTCTAAGGAACTTAAATGTGGAAGTAAAAACACCAGTTCCATTCTACTGTGACAATAAAACAGCTTTGCACAGAACTGCTAACCCAGTTTTCCATGAGAGAACAAAACATCTCGAAATAGACTGTCATGTAGTGAGAAATAAATACAAAGAGGGACTGATACAACCTACCTTTCTGGTCTCAAAACAACAAGTTGTTGATGTGTTTACTAAGGCACTGCCCTGCAACTCCTTCCTCCATTTAAGGTCCAAGTTGTCCTTGGTGAATCTCAACCCAAGTACAACTTGTGGGGGGAGTGATGAAATCCAAGCTCCAAGTGAGTCTGCAACAGCACCTGCACACTCAGTGAAGAAGAGAGACGAAGAACAGTGATGACTACTGTTGTTTGTTCTCAGTGTTTTATTATTGAACAAAGTCGTGTTTCTCAAAACACTTTTTTGTACACCTTTTAGTGGAATCACGTTTTAGTGGTTGTTAGTGCTAGTTGGGTTGATTTTGTATATAATGGCCCTTATGCCCTGTAGTTAAGAGATGAGAAACTCTGTATCTTGAACCCAATTTCTAGTTAATCATATTTTATACTTTCCAGTCTTTGCACACACACCTCTCATCTTTAATCTTTCAACATGATCCAAGAACCAATCGTATAATAATAGGCAGCGGAAATCCCAGATCGATGATCTAGTTTGATCATACCTAGAGCTTGGAAAGACCTTGACCCATTGGCTATATAATCAGCCAAGAACCCTGGTATGGTGAATGCCACAAGGTCTTGCTCATTAATCTTGATAAGTTCTAAACAATTGAAATTCTGCAAAGAGAATTCAACCTCACAAGAAGAAAGTTTATAATATTTCAGATCTGTCTCTTTACAAATAACCATGGCCTTTTATAGGCTTCAAATGGATGCTCAAGAGTTTCAAGAGTTAATTGTGACCTTGGAACTCTAGGAACATTAAAGTGACATTCCTGACCATATTAACATGACTTAGAAAAACTAGAATGACTCTTTGAATACTATAATGACTCTTGGTCTTCTAATGCTGAAAATAGACTATTCTAGGCAAAATTAATGGACTCTCTATTTGGGCTTGGTGGGTTGGACAAAAATTATGGACCCTTTTCTTCAAATGAAGTCTTCAAACCTTGAGTCCAACTTGTGTCTGGCCCATCTACTTGGAGAATATTCATCACTAGTCTTTTTGATACTATCTCATGCTTTGTCCCGTTGATTTTATCAATAAGAATCATCAAGGGTTGGTTGATTTTCTTAGTCTTGCCCTCATAATTGGACCTCCATTAATTTTCAAAGGATCTTCCTTGCTTTGAGTTGGAAGCTTTGGATGGTCCCCATCAGCCCGGTTGCATTTCTTGTGCTTTATAGTAACGACATCTTGTTCATTTGAAATGATCGATATTAGGGGAGCATGGTTGTCCATGTACTTCTCCATGAAAGATTTGGTTGAGGCATCCTATATTCTCGACATCAAAATCTTTCGAAATAGATCTAAAAGGATGTTGAGAATAACCTAAACCTCGTATGTTGTGAAAGTCTTGAAGAGATTCAAGATGAAAAATTCCAAACGAGGATTGTATGAGATATGGGGTTAAGTTGTTCAAGAGGCAATCTCTTGAGACTGATAAGGAGCTTAAAAAGATGCTGGATATCCTTATGTGTCAGTCCTAGGCATCATACGGTATGTTGTGTAGTGCATTAGGCTCGATGTCGCCTTCCCTTTGAGCGTAACAAGTAGATACCAAGCGTGTGCCAGTGAGGCTCACTAGGCTGCAGGTAAGACCATTCTTAAGTACCTAAGAAGGATTAAAGATATGTTCTTGATTTGTTGTGGTGGATAGTTTATTGTAGAAAACTACAGCAAGACTAGCTCCCAATCAAATAAGGACGACGCCAATTCTCAATTCAAGTTTGATGGTGGTCGGGTAGCTTGAAAAAGTTCCAAGTAGGATACCACAGTGGATTCCACCATGAAAGTTGAACACACAATGGTTTCGAAAGTAGCTAAGGAGACACTTTGGATGAAAACTACATCCAAGAGTTGGGTGTTGTGCCTAACGTTGTCGGGCCAGTGGTTAAGTTTTGTGATAACAACGAGGCAATAGCATAAGCAAAGGAACTAAGATCTCATCACAAATCCAAGCACACTTTTTATCGCTGGCATCTATTAAAAGATATGGTTGGTAGAGGTGGAGTTCGGATGGACCGAGTCATGTCGATTGAAAGTACGACAGATCCGCTAACCAAGCCTGTATCGTAGATTACTCATGCTCAACATATAAGAAAATGGATTTGAAAAACATCGGTGGTTGGATTTAAATTAAGTGGCAATTAGATTGGCCTTTATGCATATTTTTAGAATTTCAATGTATTGTAATATTACTTGTATGAATAAAAATAAGTATTCATTTATGGAAATTGCATTTGTTGTGTTTACTTAATTATATTAAACTATTTTAGTATCACAAACAAAGCCCACAAACCAAGATGAACAACCCATGTAGTTGGGTTGCACATTGAATAGCAGCTATGAAATCAATTTTTGAGTGTTGGGTTTGAAAGATTCTAAATTGAGGACCTCAAGATTGGGCATCGAGTATCCTATTGAGACTTGTACTAAGTATTGTATTCGTTGAATGAGTACCGTGTTTTATCAGCGACAGATATTGGACGTCTATACTATTTTAATGGGTGGCTGATAAGGTTGTCAAGCAAACTGAATTGACTCACGAGGAGTCATCATATAGAGGCCTTTGAGCAAACATGGCAGTTACATGTATATAATGACAGTATCTTGGATTTAACTAGAGATGATCGCTTTGATGTGGTTATTCATTATAAGATTTATCCAATTTAGTGGAAATATGTAGTAAGGACAATGAGTTTCAATAGAGAATCCATCGCCTGACATTATGTGGCAGTAAAAGTCTCTATGCATTCTAAGATGGTTTAAACTCTTTGAACCTGTGGCCATAGTGATTAGTCAAATAGAGAATCGTTTCTAGGCTAATCAATATAGAGCAGTGTATCTCGAGTTTTGGGGTTAGTCTAGTCCAGGTGGGAATCGTCCCCCAATTCCCTCTTCATTTTCTCTAAAGACCAAAACAAAGAAAGTGGGGCCTCAATAAGCAGTTCAGCAAGTCCAAACCTATTGGCCCATGAGCAAGCTATCAAGCTATGATTTTTGTGTATACACTAACTTGGCAGGCCCAAGGATGATTTGTATTCAGCAGGGTGACCCATCAGACAGTAGGAATAACATGTCACACATATTTTTGATATCTTGGAATACATATTTTTGATATCTTGGGATACATTATACTAAAAAATCTCCAACAAACTCTGCTTAGATTTGTGGTGGCTGGCCTTACAATAGCTGGTGAAACTGAATTTGCAGAACTCGAATTGATTGAGCATAACTCATTCAAATAGTCATATTTCATTCAACATAAGTCCAAATCACAATGCTCTTTTTTTTTGGTTAGTTAACTAACTCATGTAGCTTTCAAATGGTACATCACATGCTGTAACCATTTCTGGATTTACAATCAGTCGGCCTATAAATAGAGCTTTATCGATAATGACTATCATTCACCCACACTTACTCTTTCTTTAGATTTTCAACAAGCTTCTACATTTTCGCGCTCCATGCATATATTTTTACTCACACTCCAATATGCCATGAATTTGTATCGATTGTTGCACCATTATCTTATATTATTTCAACGTTTTCAATTATCTCTTCAATAATTCCAATGCTGACTTAAGCATCGGAGTGCTAACCGTTGTTTTGCAGGTCATTCCTCATTTGATTTTAAAATTTTTGTAAAAGCTTCTTCAACTATTGTGGTGTTGTTGGACTCCAATATGCATAAGATAGTATAATCACACATCAAAAAACACAATTTTTGTTTGCAAATTGAGTTTATTCAAAGCTGACAGGTAAGACTGCAGGCTCAAAACTCTAAGGGCTAAAAGAATCTAGTCTATTAAGCCAACCAATTCTAAAAAAATAGTAATATAAGTACTTATAGAAAAGGAATTCTAATGAAATGCGACTTAACTGAGTCGTAGGAAGATATAGAGACATACGTTAAGTTAAACAGCGGTAAGAGTAAGAACTCTCACCTTAATTCGAGATAAGCCATGCGTTTTTTTTTTTTTTTCCAATATTTCATATTTTCTTGAAAACCTTTGATCAAGATTATGGTGTAAAAGCATCGTGTGTATTTTGTTGTTGTTGTCATCATTATTATTATTAATTAATCAAAGTTGATGGATTTGTCAAAGTAAGAGCAAGTAAAAGAGTATGTGAACTTGCATAAGTCCTCAATGCTTTTTACTGTCCAACCTTAATAATAAAGAATAGCTGTGAGTTCTTGACCCAATTCAAATGGCTAAAAGTGGGAAATGAAAGCGCACAAAAGACAACAGCGATTCTTATTATTTCTCATCGTAAACGATTTAAATATCCATTTTGTGTCAAAGAAACGTGACATAATAATTATTGTTTTTTTTTTAGTTACTACCATTGTCCTTCCTGAAGTTAGTTAAAAGGGCATTGTGGTAAAGTCAGATTTGACAGCTCCATTCCATTCGCGGCTCCAAATTTCGGCTCAGCCGTCAAACTTGCTCCAATTTTTATGTCCTCCAAAAATTTACACATCACCTCTATATGTATACGATAATTATTACAGATATTAAATATAAAAAAAAATATGATGACAGGATAAAATATTAATATTATTTAAACAATTTAATTATTCATAATTCATTTGAGTACATGTCAATTTGAATTAGGGAGAATAGCAATTTACCCCCTATGATATTGAAAATGAATACATTATCCCCCTATGAAAAAAATATAAAAATTTACCTCCTTGTACTTTTTAAATGAAACAATTTACCTCCTTATACAGGAAGGTAACTTGCTTCATTTGAAAAATCATAAGGGGATAAATTGTTATATTTTAAAAAGTATAGGGAGATAAATCGCTATTTATTTTTTCATAAGGGAGTAATTTGCTCATTTGCGATATCACAAGGGAGTTGCTTGCATTTTTTCCAGTTAAATTATATGGCTTGAGCTCCCCCTAGAGTGGATTTGGCCTACTTGCTCAAAAATCGCTACTTAAATAATATTAGCGATAAAAATTAAAATTATCATTAATTACAAATATTAAAATTGACAAGATTTTTTAATTATTTTGTCCCTACAATATTATACTATAGATGCACAGGACGATAAGATCAAAACAATAGTCAGTAACTAAATACATATTTTTAAGGACAATTTTAAAATTGTCATATAATATTTTTCTAGTAAATTCATTGTCATCAGAAAAATAAAATTACTATTGGCTACGGTATTAGTAGTTATGGCTAAATATTATGATAAATAATTATTGGTAACAACGGTTAAATAAAATCGATGAAAAAACTCATTTTTTCCACCGTAAAAAAATTATTTGCCACAGCTTAGAGCCATGATTAAAAAAAAAAAAAAGCTAAAGCTATGACAAATGTTTTATTCACCCTTGCAAAAATCACGATCAACAACCATTGTGTGCCCGTAGTAATGACTATTTGCTACAGATATTTATTATTGATCATGACAATTACCCATAATTGGATGTTGTATTTCTTGTAGTGTGTATAATAACCAATTTTAGGTGTACTTTTTGAGAAAATTGGTCTTGGAACGAATTATCAAATTATGATTAATTAGCCGTTTCTGCAAGCGAGATCAGAATATTAGTTATAACGCAATTTTTTGGTTGTAGTTAAAAGCATGACAGATATTAAATAATCACGGTTAAAATTTAAATCTTTACAATAATTTTAGATAGTATTGATTTGTCATCATTTTCAGGTCGTATTTATTCATGACGTATGGAATAATCTATCTTTTCGTACCGAAAGCTCTAATAAATATATAAGAATTTTAAAAGTCCCAATTGCCAAAAAAACCCTTAAATATTAATTCACTTTTAAGCTCTATTGATATGAAGTCATTTTCCCTATTTATGAACATGTGATAGAAGACACACATTTTACTTGAAGAACATTATTTTTCTAGTAAGGGAAAAAGGGTAATGTAAAAGGCTAAATAACTGAAAGATAATTGTATGGTTGGGGGGTCTTGATGATTGCTATGTGTATAAGTAGTACCTAAAGGGTTGGTGACTATTTGTGGGTAAAAGGGTATATAAGGAAACTTCTCTTGCAATTTACCAACTTTATTATGGAAGTTATCTTTCAATTTTTCATCTATATGGGGAGAGTTGTGAATGATTTTAGTTGAATCCAACGCATTATTATTTAAACTGTCATCGAGTTTGAAGAATTGCGTTTCAATCTGATCTGGTTATCAGTTGAGTTCAAACGAGCTTTAATTGGATCAGATATGAGTCGAGCTCGAATGATTATATGTCATTATTTCTGCACTAATCGAATTTGAAAGTTTATCGAACAAAAAATTTTGTTCAGGTTTGATTTGTTAAGCTTAGCAAATCGAATTTTTGTCGATCGATTTCAATCGAGTGTCGAATAGTTTGATTTATTATTCAGCCATAAATGTTGGAGTATAACGTACGAGTATCTTTGCCTAACCTATTCTTAGACTAGCTAAAACCACGTATTTCTTTCAGAAATAGAATAAAAACTAGCGAGTGCATAAACTAAATTATTGTAATGTTTATTTAATTAAATAAAAGAGAATAAAGATTTAAATGAATAACTAATCAAAATTTATAAAATAAATTAAATTTAAATGTGCCCAAATAAAAGTTCCTTGATAAATCCAATTTATATTATTATTTTTTGAAAAAAACTAACTTATTTAAGGGCATTTTAGTCAACATATATTTTTTCAACTAAGAGGGTATTTGGGTGAGCTTATAAAATATAATAAAATATTTGGTAAATTTTTAGAAAGAAAAAATCTTATAAGCTCTAAAAATAAGATGTTGGGAGCTTATAAAATCTTTTTTAAGAAAAAGTAAGAAGTTGCTAATTTATTTATAAGATCTTAATATATTCTTTCAAATTTATCATTACCAAAGTCTTATAAGCTCTATAATCTTATTTTAGTCAAATATTTTATGAACTTATTTTTAAAAATAAGATCTAACGTCTTATAAATCGAAAAATATCTTATAAGATGTATGAATATAAAATATTTTAAATAAATTTAGCCGAACACCCTGTAACTAGTTATTCTAGAAATCCCTTAATAAACAATATAACTATACAGATATCGAAAAATATATTCAAAAATGAAACTTCGACCAAAACTGAAAAAGACCATCTTCATACATAATCTTCGAAAAAACATTAATTCTTGTTTTTTCGTTTCTCCGACCAGAACAATTATGTAACAATTACATCATCCGCACACTGAACCACATTACATAAAAACTTAAACTTTTTGGAACCCTCAATGTTTCCATTTGATTAATTAGCCTCATTTAGTTATTAAAAAAAAAACCTAATTTTTAAAAAAAAATACATAGATAGTAAGGACATGGAAGATCTCATCAACCATCCAAACAAAATGTTGTTGTATTCCTTGAGACAAGTCAAATGTGATGAAGACTTGTCCAACACTTTGTGCAATTATGTTGTGGTCTCACCTACTTCATCAATACCTTATTTTTCTCATTGTAGCTTTCTAAGTTTTTGTTAGTCTAAATGGTTAATTATTATTATTGGTCACCCATAGGGAAGAAAGAGAGAGATATATTGAGATTCTTTTGGCAAGAATTTGCATTGTGTCCAAGTACTTGCAATTGGATATTTTTCTTTATCCAATCTATCAAAAACACACACACTGGGTGAATATCAGTTTACCCATTATGATATTGAAAATGAGCACCTTACCCTCCTATGAAAAATATAGCAATTTATCCCTTATACTTTTTAAAATGAAGCAATTTACCTCCCTTTATAAGGAGGTAAATTGCTTCATTTTTATAATCATAGGAGGGTAAATTGTTATATTTTAGAAAATATAGGAAGGTAAATCACTATTTTTTTTTTCATAACAGTGTAATTTGCTCATTTGCAATATTACAAGGAGATTGCTTGCATTTTTTCATATATATATAGAGAGAGAGAGAGAGTGAAGAAGAGAGAGAAAGTTGTGGTTTTTAAATTGTAAAGGGGTAGAGTAGGTATGAGAGTTAAAGATAAGAGTGGAGCATGATTGAATAGTTAAATGGGATTTGGTTGATGTGTGGCCTCACATTCATTAAGATTCCTTCAAGAATCAGCCACTTAGAACGTGACATCAATGTCCATGAAGTTAGGCAATAAAAGAGTCTTTTGCTTGTCTATGTAGTTGGCCACCTTTCATTCATGTAACTAAATAATGGATCTCTTTATTATTCTTTAAAGCTAAGAGACTTGCCCCCTTTTTGTTTTGTTTTCCCTTTTTCTTTTAAACATAGAGGAGTTGGTTATAATCACTAATACAATAAGGGTACAATGGTCATTTTAATCGAAATCGATAATTAATGGTAGCATCGATCAGATGTGATTTTTATTGAGATCTGTAGTAACTAATTAATATATATGATTAGGGCAGAATGGCCATTCTGAACGAGTCGAGAGTAAAAACTAATATTGCTGTTCAGGCATACACAGCAACTAATACAGCAAGAGTTTTAATGGTCATTCCGGTCAAAACGGGGTAGAAATTGATAGTTTTTCTCGTGACATTATCAAACGTATTGTTGTTGAGACATGTAGTAACTGATAACAATAAGGGTAAAACGGTCATTTTAATTGAATCGATGGCGTAAACTGATAGTTGATGACATCATCAAATATATTGCTGTCGAGACACATTAACTAATACAATAAGGTCAGAATGGTCATTTCGAGCACGATGGGAGCCAAAACCGACAGATGAAGCCATCATCAAATACATATTTTTCCCAAAAACACCGAAAAAACTTTACGGGATTTTCCAGGTCCCCCTCCCATCTTGAAGCCATCATAAAAAATACATTATTGTTAAGACACACAGTAACGGCAGAATGATTATTCTGATCCAGACATAGATAAAAATCAATAGTTGATGATTTCATCAGTATATAATTATTAAGACAATTACTGAAATCAACTCAAAATTTTTGGTAATTACTATTATGTCCCAATATTCCCACCACAATTTTCCAAGATGTAGTGTACTAACTTCTTTGCTCCAATGCATCTCATCTATATATTTTTCCTATTTGGTGGCTCACTTTGAGCAATAGAAGAGATTGGTTGGTCCCCAACCATGCATATATACTTGGTTATGTTGCTTTTTGTGATCTCATATGTTTATTATAAATCCTAAGGCAAGAGTTTGACAGTGGCCTCTAATTTGTATTAATACTTTGAAAAGAATGTATAGAGTGTAGACTCTACACCTTCACTCTCCACTTTTTTGCATTAAATAATGGAGAGGATCTACAATGTAGCTCCCCATACACAACCAAAAATTTTATACACAAAATTACGGTGTACTGGCGATCTAAATATTTGATGCGTATACGTAATTAAATTTTTAATATACGAATAAAAAAAATAACTAAATGTAGCTAGATTTATAAAAGATTATTGATAGAACATTTATTTTAAAAAAAAAATGGTTATTCGTGGAATGAATAAGTCATTAATTTCAAAACTACCAAGGATATGTGTCGTTCGATTATGATATTTTTGTAAATAACTCAAAGTTATTTTGAACTTTTTTGCCCGCAATAATTTTTTCATAACCCAAAATTGCATGCATTTAATGTCAAAAATATTTAAAAAAAATATTGATTGTGTATATCATATTAGCAGTGGAATTAATATTATGCAATAAAATTTGATTTGATTTGTTTTTTACAACAGCATTTAAGAATTTTGAATCATTACCTAATATCTTCATACATAAGTGCTCTAGACCAAATATGATCAAATTCATATCACATAAGTATATATAATGTTTCAATTCACAATATTTACTTTAATTGTTTTATAGTATGTAAGTTGCTTTTTGTGTAAATTAAACAAGTTGTTTAATATTACATCTATAATAGTCGTATATATTTATCGAGTAATACCACCAACTAGATATTTGATTTTAATTTTAGAGATGTATTTATATATATTTTAAATTATTCGACGTTGGGTCATATTTGAGATAGAGTTCATAATTGTTTTGTATTCATGTTGGGATGAGGACTTTTTTTTTTTAACATCCCGTTTTAAGATAGAATTCGTAATCTTCCCATTTAATGTGGAGATAAAGACTCGTCTTGGAATAATAATTAGAAGACATAAATGTATATTCTTTATTGAAGCATCACAAGCACTTCATGCATTTGAGATTTGTGAAGAAGTGGGTTGCTCTGCTAGTAACTCATCAAGACGAGCAACGTCTAGTGTGGGTGATCTTATAAATGATGAAAGTTTGGAGATCGTTGAAAATGAATAACCGACCAATCAGATGAAAAATAACCCTTTATGCGATCAATGTGTTTTATTGATTAATTGTCCACTCTTTCAAACACATACCCAAATAAACAATCAGAAGTATTAATAGTCATATACATACCAATGAGTTATTGGTCGAGTGATAAACGGACTAAATTCTAAGACAAATTCGTGCCAATGAGCAGAGTTTGAAATCCCAGAGTTACATATCTATTGAGAGGGGTTTAACTCTTTCAATATTAGTTTTACCTCCCTGTGGGACGAGTACACCTATAATGGAAATGGGAAAAAAAATAATTTTACATCATTACATCGAAATATAATTCGGTAGTTCACTACATGCCACAAATAAGATGAAGTGAGAAATTAAACTTCTACAAATAAAATAAAATATCCACACGTTTCATGAGATGTTAATCCAAATAAGTTATTATTATTATTATTAGGAAAAGTTACGCTCTCCTCCCCTGAGATTTGGTGTAATTACATGTAGACCCTCTATAGTTTGAAAAACTACATCTAGCACCAGTGAGATTTGCTTCCTTCTAAGAAATAAGTCCCCTCGTCAGTCAAAATTAATTGAATTTATTAATTAAAAAAACTAAATAAAATTAATACTCGATTGACTTATAATTGACTTATTGCAAGCTAAATATTTTTTTCGGATTAAACTACCCTTATAACGGTAAAGATATACCTCGTCAAATGCATTAATGCGTGAAGACGTATGAGGGTAATTTGGCCACAAAAAAACTTACCTAACCTGCAATAAGTCAGTAATAAGTCAATTAGGGCGTAAATATTTTTCTTTTATTTTTTAATTAATATTAACAAATTATGTGAATTTTGACTAACGAATGGAACTTAGTTATTAGACGAAAGCAAACCTCAAAGGTACTATATACGTATATGTAATTACTCGAATCACAAGAGATCTATATGCGATTACATCAAATGATCGAAATGTAATTATTTCTTCTTCTTATTATTAAATCATTGAACACAAGATGGTGATTAATGTTATTTTAATAAAAATAAATAACAATTTCAATGGGGTAGGGGTCATTAATGAGATAGTGAAGGTTGCATAGGGAACATGTCTCATTGACCTCATTAATTATCCAAATCACCACACTATACCAATAATTAAGTTGTGAATACAAATTAATAGAAAAAAAATTAAATATATATGTATACATAATTGCCAACTTGCACATGAATGTATGTATGTATGTTGGATTTTTCCACTTTGGAGTTTATATTCTTCTTGGAAATTTCTTGGTGTAGAACAAGTCAAACACACATGCCTCATTAATGTTTGATGTTTCTCCACTAATCATTTGCCCACAACACTCACCATTTTTATTCTTTTCAGATTTTCAAAACATCCTTTTCAATAATTTTCCCCATGTGAAAAATTAGATAAATAAATGGGGAAAATTTATTTAAAAAATAAAAAAAAAAGTCTATCATGTTCATCTACTTTTACTTGCAATTTCTTTCTCTAGTCAACATTCAAAGTGAAGCCCACCTTTTTGAATTAATTAATATGGACAGAACTTTAAGTTTGAATTCAAGAACTCCATAGGTTTTTATGTATATCTATGTATTTTGATAAACTTTTTTTTTTTTTTTGGTAATTTTCAATACGTTTTTTTTTCCTATATTATAATTATATTGTTTTCTTTAGTAAATTGACGGGTTTAATGCAATTTACCTTCATGTGATATTACAAATGAGCAAATTATCACCCTATAAAATTTTGCATACTTCTCCACACGGGTTACATATTATCAAGAAAGCCATAACCCATCTGCCACAACAAATTGCTTCTCCATCCGATGATGCTCCCACAAATCCCACAAGCAAAGAAGAAGTTCTAGTAGAATGTCTACTGGTTCAGTTGAGCGTCATGATGTTGGGGTGGATATAGTTGGTCCTTCTACAGTATATACACATCAGGATTATTACGTCCTCAACCGCCTCAAGATTATTACATGTCTCAACCACCTCAAGATGATTGGTTTCAATCCGCTCCATATATTAAGAAAGTCAAATATATAGATATATTTTAATATTATGATTTTTTGGACTTTAATATATTGTTAAAAATTAATTTTATATAATTAATTTATACAAACTTTAATTAAATAAAATAAAATAAATTGCTCAAGTCGTGAGACATATAGATATATAGATATAGACATAGACATATAAGTACCTAAAGTCATTTAATAGAAAGTCAAATATTTTTTAAAGAAAGTTAGAGCCGAGCCAGAAAGCCGGGAGCGGAGCCGAATAACAGGAAACGGACCCCACTCCTGAAGGGTAGAAGTAGAAATAGGAAGCCGAGGCGCCGAAGAGTTTGTACTTGTTCCGCCGACTGTTGAAAACTAATGATTAGGCCAACCACCGCCTAACCAGAAACTTCCCCCCTATCCGTTCCTTCTCCCTCCCCCAACTAATGCTCCCCTCCACGTAGACCCAAATTCGGACAAACCCTTTCCCACTTTAATTCTCACCTTCCAAATTATTTTTCTTCTTCTTCTTAAATATTAAATATAATTATAAATATTATTTAAAAATTATATATCTTTTAATTTTTTAATATTTGTCTAACAACGAATTACTTTCGTCAATCTGTATTATATTCCATTCAATTTTTATGATAAATTGATCAAAATATTCTTTTAAATTGTAAATTATAATTTTATTTTTTTTAAAATATTTTTATGGACTAATATTTCCTGTAGATAATTTATTTTACACAGCCTCAGAATTTTCTTAATTTTTTTAATTTTTTTTAAAAATAGCAATGGTAAAGTAGTAACATCCACTTTACCGTCTAGGGGCTACATAATTATTTTTCATTTGAGGGGGGTATTTTTATTTTTTTAAATAATAAAAAATAATTGTAATTATGTCAAATTTTAGGAGAAATAACTGTAATTTACCATAAAATAAGTATAAATTGTATGGATATTATTAATCAATAAAAAGATATAATTATGTGTACCATAGTTATATCAAAATTTTAGGATATAAAAAATTAATTATACTTCTTTGTAATAAAATAGTAAAAATATATAATTATGGGTACCACAGCTATTTCAAAATTTTAGGATATAATAAATTAAATATAATGCTCTATAATAAATAAATAAAAACATAATTATGGATACCACAATTATTTCAAAATTTTAGCAGATAATAAATTAAATATATTGCTTTATAGTAAATTATATATACTAGTCTGTGTGATACGCTCAATTACGTGCAAAAATTACAAATGAGACGGGTAGAATAGGACCTAGCTGGGACCTAGTCTGAACGGGGACAAGTTCAAGTAAAAAATAATATTTATAAAAATATTTAATTTATTTAAGATTCTTATTTATTATTTACTACATATATTTGTGAAATAAATTAAATTTTTAACATAATAATAACTTATAAGTATTTATAAACAATGATTTTGACTTTTTTATAGAAAATTATATTGATCAGTTAAAATTTAAAAAAAGAATCGAGCGTCGCGAATAAGACCCACTGGGTATGGATCAGGTGCGAGTTTGAGACGGGCGGGTTTTAGGTATTGGAAAAATGAAGGAGGGTGACTTTCGGGTCTGTCTTAAACCACCTCGTTGTCTTTCTTAATCATCTGTATTAAATAATTTAAAATTTTAAAAATTAATTACTTATTTTTCTTAAAAATATATTTTAACTGATTGATAAAAACGACGAACCAAAAGATTCTAGAATACCAAAATAGTGCTTTTCAATTATAAAAAAAATAATATACATACATTTTCTTATGGATTAATTGATATTTTGATTTAAAGATTAAAAATAAGTTGATAAAAAATAAAATTCAAGACAGGGTATACCAAATATTAACAAAAAGGATTAAATAAGAATTAAATAATTAAGAAGAATATAAATTATTAAGAGGAAACTCTAGCAAGCAACGATAATTAATTACTTTTATAAAAATAATTAAAAAAAATCCAATGAATATATAGATAAAAATCAAAATTAAGACGAGCGCGGAATTTTGAAATCTCAATTTTATTGTAGCGCTCCAATAATATCTTAGTTTAGTGGTTGACCTTACGAGCTAATGGGTTCGAGTTTCATCGAATGTGTGGGTATTTATCTCATTTTATGTGAGTTATTATAATTTTTTTAATTTTTATTTATATGTTGAATTGATATAATTTATTTATTAAATTTAATTATATTAATTGATCAGTTGAATCCACGTATTATTAAAAAAAATTAAAAAAAAAAAAGAAACTATACTGTAACACGTCATACCCACCTACTGATCACACTATGTAATCACGTGTAATTCTTTGGGAAATGCAAGTGATACATTACTATTGATTATCTAAATAAATAAGTTTTTTATAAAAAGAACTTATACCAACTTATTATTTTATTAACAATTATTATAAATTTTATAAAATATTCACCTTTCATTTAATTGTTTTTCCTAATATTAATTAGATTTTTAGTCACGTTTAATTTCTCATAAAATAATTATTGAATATTTCATCATCAAAATATAATGTTAGTGATAAAATATTAAATAACAGTCTTAAAGTTATCTCCCAACGTATATTATGTGACAAGAATTTTGATCTTGCTATAATATATATTTGGATATGTCGGCAATTATAGTGAAAGGACCAAAAAACCCCTGACCAATAAGTGCAAAACATCTTTACATGGCAGAGATACGGGTGCTTTTTACTCAGGTCAGGTGGGATCCAAATCGATGTCGATCCGTAGACCCCAATCATAGCCATTGATCATCATATATTTGGAAGGCCATGATCATGCCATGTGGATCCGTACAGATTTAGAGATTTAACCGTACGAATACCCCACAACGTTTTTGGCCACAATGCATTATTTTCTTTAAGCAAAGCATTTTTCATTCGATCTAATCTCAATTGATTTAAGCACCGGATGATTTTGTTCGAAAACTTTCTAACGAGCCTAACAATTTGTTCTTCCTTCTCAGAAAGATTGCTAAACGACAATAATTATGCATATAGTTATAGATCAGTAGTAATACGTTTATACTGACACAAACTAATATTTGTCAATAAATCGTAACTACACGTGTATTATTTTTTAAAACGCGCTTTTTCATCCGTATCTTTTGTCGGTGATAATTTTTTTTATGAAATAGTTGTCGCTGTTAAAACTATTAGACTCATTATTCTAGAAATAATAAAAATTCTCAGCACTTAATACATATAATTAATGATAATATTATAATTGTCACTTGATATTTTACTACTGACACTTCATTATTTTTTAGTGAACAAGATTTTATTTCTTAAAGTAATTATTATCAAAATTATATTTTTTAAATTAAATTATATAGAGTGATTTTTAAAAACATTACTTTTAAATAATAATATTAATATATATATAAAATATAGAAATTAAAAAAAAATTGAATGAAATGAGAATCTTCTTTATGAGAGAGAGAGAGAGAGAGAGAGAGAGAGATGCTACTACTCTAGAACCTTCAATTTATTGTATCACGGGATTGGGTGAGGAGGGGGGGAGCCCATGTGGGGCCCACCACGTAGGCTGGGGGGAACGGGATTCTCTGCAATCGCACCCCTCCAGCTATTTCCATACTGGCAATTAGCCGCGGGAACACGCCCACAGTATGCGGCTCCCGCTATATCTCCGCCACGTGGGCATTCCTTACTTCTATTGGTCCACGTGTCTCCCGGTCGGCGCCCCCCCTTCTTTCCTCCACGTTTCCGCTCGTCTGAGGGCCTGCGTCAGTGCGCTGGGATGAATTGTGAAGAGACGGAACTACCCGCTCCTTTTTTCAAATTTTGTTGCTTATATTTTTTAAAAACTATTAAATACAAATGAAAAGTTAATCAATTTATGGGAAATTTACATTCTCATCTCCTAATATTTAGTGTAATCAAATATAATTTTTCTGTAATTTAAAAAATTATATCTGATACTCTTGAAGTTTGTTTCCGTTAAACAAATAAATCTATTCGTTAGTCAAAATTCACCAAATTTGTCGATATTAACAAAAAAAAAAAATTGAATAAAAATTGATATTTATGATATATTAACTGATTATTGACTTATTGCAGGTAAAATAATTTTTTTCAAACTAAACTATCCTTATAACTGTGAATGTATATCTTTTTGCGAGCATTAATGCGTAAAGACGTATGGAGATAATTTGATAAAAAAAATTTATTTAATTTGCAATAAGTTGCTTGTAATATCACAAAAAAATTGCTTGTATTTTTTTTATATTTACAGAAGGTGTATTGCATTTAGTCCAACTAACCAACATTACAACAAAAAAAATAATATTTTAAAATAATTTGAATTTTGTTTCCTCTTAAAATTTTAGAAAAGGTGTGGGAAAAAAAATTTAATAATAATAAAATCATAAATACAAGGAAGAGGGGCAAAACCGTCATTTCAAGAAGGTGAAGCAACCAAACATAATAGAGGTTAGGTCAAAAAAGGTGCACATACGTGTCAAATGCGTACACTTCAATCCACATTACAGTTCCAGCTCGTGGCCTCATTTCCTCACCGTGAATCCGAAATAACAGACTGAAAGCAACGGCAAAACAACCGCGCCCACACGCTTCTCCCCTGCTCCTCACCGTACCCAATCACTGCCCCCCCCCCCCTCCCTCTCCCTACCCCGACCTAAGCACCAACAACTCTTCGTTAACACCGTCGTCGAGTCCATCTCCCTTTTTCGCCCTTAAAAGAAAAGCATATTCCTCTGGCAAACAGAAGTGTGACCCCCTGTAAATACAATCCCCGTTCAGGGGTAAAAAAGAGATATCAGGTAGTGTCAAAACCGCGGTTCCAAGCCGGCAGGGGTTTCGTTGAACCAACTTAACAACCACCAATTCTTTTGTTCTTTTTTACCTTTTTATTTATTTATTATTATTGTTAATATTAATTAAAAAAGAATAATAAATAGTTAATTGATACATTATTTCTCTGTAATTAAATTAAAAAGCAATAATTTTAATTAGGAATTTCTTTTTCTCTTTTTTTATTTTTCGGATAGTATAAATAGAAACTATAAATTATCCTCTCCTTTTCCCTTTTTCGGTTTCCCAAACCCACTTTTGTTAGGATTCCATCTACTGTTCCTTCCCCTCTCTTTCTCTCTCTAAAAACTCTCTCACTCTTTTCTCTCTCTCTATACATACAAAACGCGGTTGTACTTGTCTCTACATCCCGCCGGAGAGTCGCGGGTTCGCCGGCGAACAGTGCTTCCGGAGAATTTGACGCTCTTTCTGTGCCTACAGGACGCCGTCATCTGTTTCGTTGGCTGTGTGACTCGGTGGGTGGAAGCGTTCCGATCTCTGAGTTTGACCAGTCCATGGAGGTTTGTGAGAATGTGGAAGGTGTGGTAGAGCTTTTGTGGTGCTTTGGGCCCTGGATCGTGGTCTAGGGCATTTCTAGCGGGTTTTTGAGGATTTTATTGTGTGTCTTTCTCCGGTGAGAAGTTGGAGAAGGCGGAGGTTGAAGGTGAAGTGTCCCGGAATGAAATGGTACGCGTGTGTATTAGTTTGTTTGTAGCGTAAGTTTACTTATTTTTCTTTCTTTTCTTCTTCTTTTCTGAGTTTCTGTGCTGAATGTAGATTCTGGTGTTCTGTGTGGTTCCGTTTTTTATTGTTTAGATTTGAGCATTCTTATGATAATGCTCCTGATTGATCAAATTCCCACAACAGCTGTTATCTAAGTGGTCTGTTTATTGTATTTTCGGATATTTTTTGTGTGGTATTAGTTCATACACTCGATTCGTTTTGGCTGTTAATAATGTTATTGAGAGCTTGGATGTAGTCTTTCTTTTCTTCTTGATTCCCCATGCTGGTTTCTTGCCCTCCCCCCTCCTTTTTTTTTTTTTTTCCGTCCCCTGTGGCCTCTAAATTTTTAGATGGATAACTTTAAATATTTTTTAGTCCATACTAAATGGTAATAATTTTTTTCCCTTTAAATACATATTGAGTCCGGAGTTGGTATGTTTCTTTTACTGCCTTTTGCTTTCTGTGCTTAACTTTGGAAAATTTGGGATTTTTTGTAAATTAGGTGATCATGAGAATGTTTTCATTGACTGTTTGGTCAGTTCTGGTGGTTTCTGAAAATATGACATTGTTTGGATCTTTTTGAGACTTTTGCAAAATGATTTTGGGAAATGAGTATTCAGGAAAGGCCGAAAGGTATTAGGGAATGGAAATCATATCTCAATTTGTTTCTTGGGAAGAGAAATTTTTGTTCTAGAGGTCTTCTCATTCAAGTTTTTGTCTATTTAGTGGTGCACATTTTCTGCTGTATATGTTTGTTTATTATTTGAAATATATATGTATGTATGTATGGTGATGAGTCTTTTCATATAATAATCTGGGGGAAAAGAACTTTAAAAATCGGGAATATGATTGGTTATTATTGGGGGACGGAAACTGTTTTGAGAAACAAAACCAAACATATTGTGGCAATGTTGTTAATGATTTGGGGAGCTGTTGGTTCTCGTTCGTAGATGAGCTTTGAGTTAGCTTAGAGTTAATATGATGGTCTTTTCTGTATTATCTGAAGGTTGTTGGTAGTCTCTTAGTGGTTTTACATTCTTGTTCTTTTTGGCATGCTACCCATGAATCCCTGGGTAGATACGTTGTTTGAAAACCTTTGTGTAATGAGTTGCTCAGAACCTTGCAGCATTGACATGATTATGGACATATTAATTCTCTTTTAGCCATCAACTTTAGACAGCGAATTGTTTTTGAGTGATTATAAGCCAACAGAGACAAAGGAACAAGAAGTGATTGAAAGGAAGGTTAAATAATATGGAAATGTTGGATGTCTCAAGTTTTTGCATGTCAAAAGTTCAGAGTAGGTTTCCTATATTTGTCCTTATTGCTTATGGTTTTCTGCAGGTGGAAGGAAGGGTTTATATGTCGAGGGAAGCTAAACTAGAGTTCTTAAAGCGTAAAAGGCTACAGCAGATGAAAACAGAAAGGGCAAATGATTCCACTGGTGTGAGTATGATGATGCGTAGGAGTGGTGGAGATGCTTTAAGCGCCTCCGGTCCATGTGATGTGGGGTTATATTGTAATTCCCATACATACTCAAAAATTGGCAGCAGTTCAAATGATAAAGATGTATTTTCCAAGCGCAAAGTGGCAAAATTTGACACATCTGACCTTGAATGGACTGATAAAATTCCCGAGTGTCCAGTTTACAATCCAACAATAGAGGAATTCCAGGATCCTTTAGTTTATCTGCAAAAGATAGCTCCAGAAGCCTCGAAATATGGTATGTTCACTAAGATATTTATAAGGGTTGCACTGTTGGACCCTCATTCCTGATATCATTTCTCTTCTAATATATGGATGGTTTTTCATGATTCCATTTCATGCCGTTTTGAATTTCACTTGGGTATGTTGCTTGCTCTAGAACCATAAACCTTACGGGTTAAGTGATTTATTAATCACTTGTCCTTTTAAATGATATCTTCTCTCATTATTGTTCTGTCCATTTCGGACATGCTCCTGCTCTCAATACGTTGTTTACTCCTCATTCTCACATGCGCCTTCGTAAATTTCCTTGTACATTCTAGTAATAGTTTCCTTAGATTGAAGTAACAACTCCTGAATTGTGCTTCAATCTTCAGGCATCTGCAAGATTGTATCTCCCGTGAGTGCTACTGTTCCTGCTGGTGTAGTACTTATGAAAGAGAAAGTTGGTTTCAAATTTACAACTAGGGTGCAACCGCTTCGTTTGGCTGAATGGGATAATGATGACAAGGTCACCTTTTTCATGAGTGGGAGGTGAGCGTTTCTTGCTCATGTTTGAGATATTACACTCTTATTAAGTTAATTTTTCAGGCTTTGAACATACGTGTGGTTTTTCAGAAACTATACATTTCGTGATTTCGAGAAAATGGCGAACAAGATTTTTGCTCGTAGATATTATAGTGCTGGATGCCTTCCTGCTACATTCATGGAAAAAGAATTTTGGAATGAAATAGCATGTGGAAAGACTGAAAGTGTTGAATATGCATGTGATGTCGATGGTAGTGCATTTTCATCTTCTCCTGGTGACCCGCTTGGAAATAGCAGATGGAATTTGAAGGTGTTGATTTCATAACAAAAGTTTCACTTATTTATTATTTATGGAATGTTGTGATTAACTTTGACAGTGGATATTTAGTGCTTCTAAGATGAAGAGGATGATGAAAATGTACATTTGTATTTTTTTCCCCTTTCTGATTTCATAAATTTGCTGTCCACAGAACCCAGAGTTGCATTTTGTTGTTTCATAAATTTGCCTCTTGTTATGCTGGACGCTCTTTATCTTGGAGATAAACTCACGCCTTCCACATTTTTCCAGTCGCTTTTCTCATATGGTCTTTAAGTTTTGAGAGCCATGAACTTGAGTGCCCCTGATAGTGATTCTCTTCCAAGCTCACTCTACTAATGATCATTGATCCTTGTATATGGCCTTTCTCTTTTAATTTACAGAACTTCATACGATACTCTTTTCTCATTCGGTCGTTTTAGTTACTTTGCGTTCTGTTTCAGAATCCTTTTTGTAACTTTTATTTGGTACGGAGCAGTAACTCTTTCTTTCCTTATCTATTTGATTTCAGAAACTTTCTCGGTTGCCCAAATCTATCTTGCGGCTTCTAGAAACATCAATCCCGGTAATGAATTATTTCCTTTTTCGGATACTTTTGGATTCCGTCTCAATTGCTGTAAAGATTAATATTTGGTCTCATTCCAGGGGGTCACTGAACCAATGCTTTACATAGGAATGCTGTTTAGCATGTTTGCTTGGCATGTGGAAGATCATTACCTTTACAGGTACGGACTTTCCCTACTTAAAAGATAAAACGAGTTGCGTTTTTGCATTCATGTTTATTATGTAAGTAACTAATTCGCTGGTCCACATTCATGTGCAGCATCAATTACCATCACTGTGGGGCAGCAAAAACTTGGTACGGGATTCCTGGTCATGCAGCTCTCCATTTTGAAAAGGTGGTGCGGGAGCATGTTTATAATTGTGATATTTTATCAGCTGATGGAGAGGATGGAGCTTTTGATGTCCTTTTGGGGAAGACAACTTTGTTTCCACCAAATATATTGTTAGAACATGATGTCCCTGTTTACAGAGCTGTACAGAAGCCCGGGGAATATGTAATAACTTTCCCAAGGGCTTATCATGCTGGGTTCAGTCACGGTATGTGATAAAGTCACTCCTGTAGGTTGATTTCTCAGTTTTTCTGTTTCCTGGTATTAATTTTATAATATTTTATCCTGGTGGTCTTGTGCCTCCTTTTGCCTTAATAATCTACAACATAGTTTTAATCTTGTATCTTTCAGGTTTTAATTGTGGTGAAGCTGTTAACTTCGCAATTGGTGATTGGTTTCCCTTGGGATCAATTGCTAGTCGGCGGTATGCTCTGCTTAACAGGATGCCTCTCCTTCCTCAAGAGGAGCTCTTGTGCAAAGAGGCAATGCTACTTTGTTCAAGTCTGGAGCTTGAAGACCCAGATTATTCTGATGCAGATTTGATATGTCAAAACAGCATCAAGGTTTCTTTTGTAAATTTAATCCGATTTCACCATCGTGCTAGGTGGTGTCTGATGAAATTGGATGAATGCACTGGCGTTTCGTCTTTTTCCCATGGAACAATTCTTTGCAGCCTCTGCAAACGTGATTGCTATGCAGCATATCTGAATTGCCAGTGTTACTTGCATCCTTTGTGCCTTCGCCATGGTATAACAGAATTAATATTATTTTTCAATTGTCTCTTCATGTTTCTGTTTCTTTTACTCTTTTGGGTACTAGAATTTATTTCTACATCTTTTTCATTAATGTTAGTCCTTTTGGTCTCGATATCAGATATAAAAACACTTGATTTGACTTGTGGAGGAACTGTAACACTGTCTGTGAGGGAAGATATCTTGGATCTGGAAGCAGCAGCAAGGCAGTTTGAGCAGGAGGAGAATATATTACATGAGGTTGAACAGCACTGTAGAAATAGCGACGACTTTCTACTTCTATCAAGCATATTCTCAGGAGCTGAAAATGATGGTTATATTCCTTACTGCAAGATTCCTTTTGGGTTAAACAAGGAAATTCTCCTAACCCAGGATCAGTTAAATCATCGAGCAACTAGTCCTCCCATGTGCGATGGCAGTGGAGGTGTTAAAACTGAAACTTCTGATGATTCTGTATTAGGTTTACTGCCACTGATGTCAACCGAAAGTCCTCACACAAATGTTAATGTAAGATTCATTTTATTCTCTAATGGCTCCTTGATTACTATTCTTCTGTAGAAGCATAATGGCAAAGAACAATGATAGTAGGCAAAAGTTCAATTTACATGTTTTACATATTCCTGGACTACAGGGGCATGTGGACTCCAACTCAAGGAATTATATGTCTACCAAGTCTTCTCGTCAATATGTCAGGAATACCTGTGAAGTTTCACAATTCTCTAAGAGGGAATGTGTTAGTTCCCTAAACAAAATTGGTCAGAGTGGAGATGCTAGAAGTACCATAAATGAAGAAAGTGATGATTCTGATTCAGAAATATTCCGTGTCAAACGAAGATCTTCTTCCAAAGTGGAACAGAAAATTGCACAGAGTTCTGTGTCTGTTAATGCTGAACAACAGGTACAGATTTCATGTTTTATGTTGGTTGTTTAGCAGCGGCATTTATCATGGCTTTATTATGATCTCAATCTGGGAGAGAAAATTCTATTCACCAAACTGTGTCCTGACATGTTTATGTGATATAGTGATTCAGTGGATAAAGATTAGGCTGTTCCCTCCAAGAAAAAAGAAAAAATATAGGGAAATGACCCTTTTCGTTAGAAAAAGCTAGACTGTAAAGAAGTATACTTAAATTTTAGTAACTTGTTTTTTTCTGTCAAAATATCTTGCAGATATAGTGATGTTACAAACAGTAGAAAAATCTTTTCCACTTAAATTATGATTTTGTAACTACTGAGACGGAGATTTAATCTTTCAATCATTTATACCCAATTATTGTTGTTTAGATTTCTAGTTTGGATAGACATGCAACTCTGCTGACTCTGTGCTTTTGTCTGCCTGAATGATTTCTGATTTCCTAAGCTATTTGCGCATGAGAATGAAAGAAAAGAAAAAGGAAAAACTGATGATGATATCTGTAATTCAATTGAACCTAGTACGCTGGTATTTATGATAAGTAGAAACTGGAGACTTCACAGAACAAGAATGATAAGGCACATTTTGTTTGTGTGTTTCTTTCGGATTTTGGGGAGGTTTTACTATATCTAAGGTCTAATTTCATGTACGACCATACTCTACAGAACTTTGTGGTACGTTTATCAGATTTCTGCTTTGCCATTCAAGTATTATGTTTTAGCTATGCTATATGTGCAATTATTTGCATCTTCTGGAAATCTGGTAAGGTTTCATTTTTGTGTTTCGACCTCAATTCTCTACAACATCACTAAAGCCAATTTACTTGCTATTTTGTGGAGCATCTCCATCTCTTACTTGACATGGATGTTAACTCAGGACTTTTCTCTTTCCAGAGTTTTAAGCGACTCAAGAAGCATCAACCACATGAATGGTGTTCGACTACTGATGATCCAAACCGTAATTCTAGTTCAAATTCTACTGAATCCAGAGAAGTTCCCCTTGGTGGCTCAAGGGACAGATCATCCAGGGGAAGTGGTATTCCTATCTCCATTAAGTTTAAGAAAACCCCAAATGAAGAAGTGTTGAGCAAACATGGAGAAGTGCACAGAGACCAGAGACACCAGCATGAGTTGGGGAGAACAATGAGGGAACCTCCCCCGTTAGAGATTGGGCCCAAGCGCCTCAAAGTCAGAGGACCATCGGTTTTAGGGAATGACGGAAAATTGAACTGAAATAGGCATATAACAGAAACGGAGGAGAGCTTCTTCGTCCACCTGACTGACTGTTGCTAACGACATTCGCTTTAATGGGGAAAATCTAACAACAGGGGAAAAGTTAAAATGATTTCTGTTCCGGGAGCAGCGACAAAGATTAACCAACAATTAGATTTTAAAGCCATCTCATCACATTCTTTGTGCAAGGGCCTCAAATTGAGGCGGGCTTGCACGGCGACACCTTTTTGTGGGTTCTCGGGCTGGGGTGTTTTTCCGTCTTTGGCAGGAGAACCTCTCTCGTCCGCACACGCAGAAAGTAGATTTGTGTAGGTTAGTGCCTCCTAAGATGTATATTTGATTGATTTTGTGAGAGACGTTGCATGGGGGTAAATTCCCCATCAAGGGCTCATTCAATGTTATGTCTGCTGCTTCCCCTTTGGTGTAGTAGGGTTCATCATTCTTTTTTGTAGCTACTGGCCCTCGCGCTCTAAGACTACCTTAATAAAAATTGAAGAAATTCATTCTTTTGGTTCCTCCACTAGTTTGTACTTGTGGCCCATTTGATTCTTACTTAGTTAAATTGAGTTTCGGCACAGAATTAGAAGAAAAAGTATCTCTATGTTATAAACAATATAGTTAAATTATTTTATAAATCTACAAAGTTGTCAATAAATTATGTAGTGATGAATGATGGGTAAAATTAAAAGTTTAGGTATATTTTTTGTATTTTCTGACCAAATTCTAGTGGAGGGGTATAATTGTAAATCAAGAATTATTGAAGGGGATGAAAGTATAATTTTGAAAATTTTGGGAGAGGAGTTAAGTGTAATTAACTCTATTAATCTTCACCACTGTTTCAAGT
This sequence comes from Sesamum indicum, assembly GCF_026168435.1. Lineage (NCBI taxonomy): Eukaryota > Viridiplantae > Streptophyta > Magnoliopsida > Lamiales > Pedaliaceae > Sesamum > Sesamum indicum. The sequence continues at coordinate 14,990,355 of NC_142662.1, read as the reverse complement.
GATATAGCTGAAAATGGAATTTACCCCATTCCAACTCTCATATTGACTTCTGAGTAGGCCTCTAATTGATAAGTCAATTAGAACAAATTATTGTTCAAACTTATTTGAGTTTGAAAAATTGCGTCTGAATTAAATTTGATTATTGATCTAGACCAGCTCAATGAGTTTCAATTGGATTAAACACGAATTGAACTCATGTAATTTAATAATTTTTAAGTATATTTTAATTTTTTTACACTAATTGAATCGAATTAGAAAGCTTATCAAACAAAAAAAATTTGTTCGCATTTAGTTTGTTAAATTTAAAAAATTTAATTCAAATAGATTTTTATCGATCGAATATCAAATAGTTTGCTTTAATTTTCAGTGCTAGTTCTTAGCCAACTGAAAATACAATAAAACTGAGGGAGTAAAGATGTGAGAGAACTATACAGATTTTGGCACAGGGAAACTTAAGCCTCACCCTGAACTTTGAAGAGAGTCATTACAACAGCTGATTAATAGGAATTCTCTACAGTCTTTCAGATACATTATAAGTGCAAACATCTCTTAAACAAACACATGGAAAAATGGTTTGATACAGTCATGATTACAAGTCTTTTTGAGCTTTAGAATTTCCTGCCTCTGGAATCAGAGTATCAAGAACGTTATAATTTCAATTAATGGAACATGCCCTGAAACAATACTTGTTCACTAGGCCGCCACTCAGGTTGATTCTGTGAACTTATAGGAGGCGTAAGAGAGAGTGTAATTAGTCCAGCTATCATGGATGAGCTCAGCTTTTGGGTTCACGCCAGCCGCACCCATAGCTACGTGTAAAGGATAGAAATGCTCGGGCCGGGGGTGTGCAAGTTTGGCAAATGGTGCCTTCTCCTCATAATGGTTCACATCTTCGAACCTGTGTCAAAGTCGAGTCACAACTATTGACTTAAAGTCGTTAACATAAGACGTCAAAGGATATCGGAAAACAGAGCTGAAACAAATGCTCCTGATGGTATAATCCATCTACCAAGCAAATTTATGCAGGGAAGTGATGTTCTTTCTGAACTTATTTCTTGATAAACATGCTCTATTTTCCAGCCTCTAACAATGACAAGTCAGCCTCACACTTCAACTGAATGCAAGAAACAAAGGTTTAAAAGTTGCAAAAATTGTGGGTGACATATAATCCCGAAACATTTTGATTCTTTCTCAAACACATCCTCCAGATAAACTTGCCAAAATCCAACATGCATAACTCATCAGCAGAAGTCAGCTTTAAATTTTACTTGAATGAGAATGATGTAAAACAATCAGTAAACCTTTTCTGAAGGGAAATAACTTTACAAGAAAGAAAATCAAGTGTTCTTGACAACAGAAGTTTTCATCACACAGAAAAATCTATTTTTATGTCTCACTTCATGAAGTGGTTTGTAATATCCAGATGACAGTTATCCAAGCTTGTAGCTTGAATAGAAAACAGTAAGTGTCGTCCAAGTACGTAGAAATAAGCTTTTTAAACTAAAAGAAAAGAAAAATGTAGAATTCAAAAGCAGTGATACAAGATAAGGCACTTGCAAACTTTTGGCACAAGAATCTGCGATTTAAAACCCGAAAAAATTACTGAAAGAATGTAAAGAGAGGCCATAAAGTGGCGGTCATACAATAAAAAACTGGCAATCCTAACAAAAGCCAAACGCTTTACCTCAGGACACATAGACCCTCATTAAAGTGTTTACTAATTACTCTACGGCATAAAACTACAATTACATTGACCTGGTTTAATACCGATATAATTTTTACTAAAGCAGTTCTAGCAATAACATAATTATGTGTCCAAATGGTTTCCGATTAACAGGAAAGGGGGATAGGAGCGAGTGTGCTAGTCCCTTTTTCTGCTTTATTACTTTTGCATATGCTTTCTAAATCCACCAAGAAATGCCTATTCGCAAGCATGTCATATCTTCCACTTGGACTCGAGAGAAACATATGAATGGATTTCAGTGATCACCAAACTCACCTTCCACTGAGGAGGGATTCTTTCAGCCAATTATCAAACTCGGCAGCCCATGAAGCAACAGAATCATTGATCCCTTGCATGGTCCTTAAGTTATGGGTGGCAGAACCAGAACCAACTATGAGGACACCTTCTTTCTTGAGGGGTGCCAATGCCCTTCCCAAGTTATAATGATAAGTTGCATCCATCTCCGTCTGTACAGAAAGTTGGCAAACAGGAATATCAGCATCGGGATACATAAGCATAAGAGGAACCCATGCTCCATGGTCCAGACCACGCTTCTTATCCTCATAGACTCGCTCAAATCCAGCTTCCTCGAGCAGTTTCTTCACCTTAATTGCCAATTCTGGTGCTCCTGGTGCTGGATACTTGAGCTGTGGAAATAGACATGGGTTGCAATTAGAAGAAGACTTGCAGATGAAGACAGATCACATGACTCCATCACCCAAAGAACATTCTATTATTGTGAAAATTCAAACACAGGTGCAAAGGTCTGATGCAAATGGCCTAATTGATAGCCAGAATCCACCGAAAATCGAACAGACACAGAGAGACAGAAACACATAAATCCCGTAAGGTCATACCAGGAAATGAAATGAAAGGACCACAAAGAAAGATTGTCACTATAGCAGTAATCACAAATGCTTCATTTATGCTACAGTACATACAGTGGGAAAAGCTCTAGAGAAAGTAGCTTAATTATGTTCTGCCCAGATTTCTAAATGTGGATACGTATCCTCCTTTATAGCCTACTTTTACATTAATTCCGGCATCTTCATGGATTTTCCTGAGAGAATCTTTTACATACATCATGCTTTTCATGATCTTGAAACTAAAAAATTCAACTTGATCATAGGTATCCTAAGTTCATCAATTTACAGAGCCCAGTAAACTATCGTCTTTACAGAGACAAATCCACCATTACAAATACATAAAAAAGAACTCAAATCAAGAAAAATTAACAGCAGCCCAGAAGCCAAATCACTAGAAAAAGGAGGGTTAATCAATACAAGGGGAAGAGATTACCTGGTACATGAGCTTGGGGAAGTTGTAGAAATCATAGATGGTGTCTGAAGGGCCGTGGACGGCGTTGACGGCGGGATCTTTGGTCTCCCAGTGGGCCGAAACCACCAATATGGAGTTGGGCTTCTCCGGGAACACCCTTTGCTGGAAAGCTTTGAGGAAGTGCCTCGCCGGCAAAGAATCGTCGATCGACAGCGTCGGCGAACCGTGGGAGATGAAGAAGGTGTCTTTCAATCCCGCCATCTTTAACGACGCCGTGCTCAGCATCACAAAACAGTAATTCAAAATTAGCTCTCACCTACCCAACTTCTCTACCTCTCTCGCCTCAGCAGTGTCTTTGCTTGCAACCAATGTATTCTTGCATTGCATATAGACGCAAACACGCTCGGATACATACAACTCGTCCCACTTACGTAGAAATCATGATGGCTTACTCCACTTGCAATTTTTACCATGCCAACTGCCACGAATTCACCTCAATGAATCCAATATAGTAGACGCTTATTGACAAAATTCACAATATGTTATGAATATATTATTTATTTGTAGATGTTCATCTTATAAATTTATGTTATATTTCCTCATAAGTTAAAGTTTGTTTTTTGTGATTTATTTTCTCTCATTATTGATGAGTGTGAAAATAGTAAGTGTCCAATGTATATGGACTATTGTTACTTGGGTCGAAACGTATACGGATCTTGAAGAGGGGACCTGCAAAAAAGACGTTAGCACATCGACGCCCAAATTAGTATTAGATTCGAGATGAAACAAAGCCAAATAAAAAAGATAAGCAGATTTAATTAAAAGTCGAGATGTTGAAGAAAATCGATTGAAAACGCAAGAATTCGTGACAGTGTGCTTAGGGAGCGGTTAAGAGATAGCTTTTAGAGTCAGAGAACAGTCCGCCGCTTGGAGGAACCAGACCTGCATTTTTAGGGTAGTCCCTCGTCTGCTGGGGGTTTATCGTTTTCCCAAGATTCTTGTGGAGATTTGTTAGGAGGGTTGGATAAGAGATAAACAATCCTTATTGTGTCGGAAGGAAAGAAAACGGAAGACAAGGAGGAGGAGCTCCCCCGAGCGTGAAGACCCTCGACTCTAAGAAGGAGTCGACAAGCGTCCTCCTCCTTAGAGTGGGGGGGGGGGGGGCGAGAGTGAATGATCGGTTCGCCTGGAGCTTCTTGCCTTGCTTTTTTGCCAGAGCTGATGTGAGGGCTAGGGCTAAGCCTAACCATCATTGTTTTGGTTGGGGGCAGTTTTTTATAACCGCCCCCTTCTCGTGTCCACCTTTTTTGGCAACCGCGTAATGAGGGGCCATTATTGGGTTGGGAGTGCGGTTAACCACCCCACTCCTTCTTTATTCCAGGCTTAACGTCCAGCCTTTTCTCCTTCCTCCCTCAACCTACATATTGAAGAGAGAGAGAACTTCTTCCACAAGTTTGTAAGTTTCTTTCTTTATATTTGTTTCTCTTTTCTTCATCTTCTTGTTACTCTGTCGCATCTTTCCTGCTATTTTTCTTGAACATTTATGGCCTCTTCGGATGAGTCTGTCAGATTCGTGTGGGAGGTGTCACCGGGCATGATCCCTTTGGGGCCACCTCAAAAAGGACGGGCCCTAGTCTGTCTAATTATACGGGCTGTTACAGGTGGAGTTTGAGATAGGCTACGGTAGTTGCTCGTCGCCTGTTAGATGAGTTCTCTAGGGAGGAAGAGGGCGTAGGGGGTATATGGAGGAGGGCTCTTCCCCTGGTGTCAAGGGCCGCCCGCGTACTCGGCACCCTTGACGTGCACTTCGGCCACTCAACCCTTCTACATGGCCGATCAATCAACCTTCACCGACAGATGATGGACATCCGCAGTCTTAGAGTCCTAGGAGTTGGTTTTTTACTGCTTTGTTATTTGCTCTCTGTTGTTTAGATTGCTCAGGGGGACGTTACGCCTCCTGAGGTGCATTTTTCAGCTTTTTCATTATCTAGTGTAGACGATAGGATTTATTTTTTTAAGCCTATTATAGGGGGGGATGAGTTCAAGAAGCTTGGTTTAGTGACGTGTTAGAGTCTCCCTCAAGGCGATCCCCTTGCTCTAGCATCGTTGTTTATTGTATACGCATTTTTCAGCATCAATAAAGCTCCTTTCTGATATCGCGTGTGCAATTTGTTGTTGTGTGATTATTCCTCCCTATTGTGATTCCTGTCGGCGCGCTGCGTTAGTGCCGAGCTGGAGTGTGTGTGGAGATTGGCGGAAGTAGTCAGCGGGCTACTAGCCAAACGTTGCGCTTTGCGGAAGGCGCCTCGTGAGAGGTGGTTTCAGAGCCTCGTGCCGAGATGGGGCTGAGGCATGCGAATGCTGCTGCTGCGAAGGTGTCGGGGCAAGATGCGGAGAGCCCGCGACAAGCAGCCTCGCCTAGCGAGCGAGCTGAGAACCCGGAGGACGGACACTCCCGGTTGACTGAGTTGGAGGAGAAGGTCTCTTTCCTAGAATATGAGATCACAGTGTTGAATTCGGAGTTGGACAAATGTTGGCAGATGATTCAAGAGATGGTTGGTGTCTTTGGAGGCAATGGCATTGCCGATATGCGGCATGACATGGAACAAATGTCTATTCAGATTGGTTTGCTCCAGCGTGCAGTGAGTAACGCCCCTGTTGTTGCTCATGATCCCGGTGCTAGGCTTCAAATTCCCGAACCGAAGGCCTATAGCGGTGCTCGAGATGCGAAGGAGGTAGAGAACTTTCTTTTTGACATGGAACAATACTTCCTTGCGGCAGACGAGCAGGACGAGGCAAGGAAGGTGTCAATTGCGATCATGTATCTGACTGGTGACGCTAAGCCGTGGTGGCGTACCAAGTATGCGGAGATCCAGGCCCATCAAGTGCAGATACGTGGGCTCTTCTACGGGAGGCGATTCGAGAGCAGTTTTTCCCTGAGAATGTTGAGTACAATGCCAGGCGAGCATTGCGAAAGCTTGAGCATACAAGTTCCGTGTGGGAATATGTGAAAGCTTTCTCAGCACTGATGCTGAACATCCGAGACATGTTGGAGAAAGACAAGCTGTTGACTTTCATGGAAGGCTTGAAACCATGGGCGAGAATTGAGTTGCAGCGCTAATGGGTGATTGATTTGAGTTCGATTATGACTGCGGTCGAACGCTTGGCAGATTTCAACCTAGAGACTCGGAGGGATAGGTAGGCGACGCTTAGTCCTGCGCAGAATAAGTCGGGTGAGACGAGAACGTTTAGGAATAACTTCAACAGAGGTGGGGGAGAGCAGAAGCCCCACGCTCATAATACCTCACAGGGCGGTTTAGGCAGGAACAAACCCCAGGAGAACAGGCAGGGAACACAGTAGAGGAGAAGCGGGTGCTTCCTATGCGATGGTCCGCATAGATTTCGGGATTGCCCGAAGAAACAATTGCTGAATGCACTAGCGACCTTTACCGACAAGGCGTTGCCCTCGAAGAATATGGAGCCACAAGCACCGACAAGTGGCAAGAATGACTCGGAGGAGGATGAGGACAGTTTGGGTGCCGTATCCCAATGGTGTAGTACATTGTCCACGATGGCGGCAAAGAGAGTTGTGCCACCTCTTGCGAGAAAGATTGCCCCGACTCTTACTGTGAAACAACCGGAAAAAGAAGAAGAAGTTCAGCCCCAGAATCCTAGGAAGAAAGAATTGATTTTCGTTGATGTGAAGATTCATGGCAAGTCGATCCGTGTCATGATTGATACTGGAGCTTCTCACAACTACCTTGCGAGCGCCAAAGTGGCGAGACTAGGGCTCGTGCTGGAGAAGGGAGTTGGGCGAATGAAGACGATCAACTCGGCTGCACAACCCATTGCCTGTGTAGTTAAGTCTGTGCTGATTAAGGTTGGTGCTTATGAGGGCAAGACCAATCTTTTTGTTGTGGTGATGGACGAATTCAAGCTTATCCTCGGGCTTGAATTTCTACGCGATACACGCACAACGGTCTTACCTCATGTCGATTCGCTGATGATGATGGGAGCGAAACCGTGTGTCATCCTTACCTTGGCCGGATGCACAGGAGATAAGAATTTGTCAGCCATGCAGTTTGAGAAGGGTCGCAAGCGGAATGAGCCATCCTACTTGTACATTCTTCGTTTTGAGGAAATGGAAGAGGTGTCAGGGCACATCCCTGGCGGTATTAAGAGATTGTTAAGAGAGTTTGAGGACGTGATGCCAGACGAGCTGCCTCGGAAGCTACCGCCGAAGAGGGCAGTGGATCACGAGATTGAGTTGGTGCCTAGCACGAGACCTCCCGCCAGGGCACCGTACAGGATGTCGCAACCTGAGCTTGTGGAGCTTAGGAAGCAGTTGAAGGATATGCTAGAGAGCGGAATCATCAAACCCGCTAAGTCGCCGCATGGAGCGCCGGTCCTATTTCAGAAGAAGGCCGACGGCTCCCTAAGCTTGTGTTGTGACTATCGGGCGCTGAATAAGATCACTGTGAAGAACAAGTACCCGATACCGTTGGTGGCAGACTGCTTCGACCGTTTGAGTCGGGCGAACTACTTTACGAAGATAGACTTGAGGTCGGGCTATTGGCAGACCCGAATCAAGGAAGGCGATGAGGCGAAGACGATAGTTGTCACGAGGTACGGAGCTTTCGAGTTTCTTCTCATGCCTTTCGGCCTGACTAAAGCTCCCGCAACCTTCAGCACCTTGATGAACCAAGTACTTCACGGTTTTCTTGATGAGTTTGTTGTGGTGTACTTGGACGATATTGTGGTGTACAATAGAACCTTGATCGAGCACGAGGACCATTTGCGGCAGGTTCTGACAAGACTCCGTGAGCATGAGGTATATGTGAAGGTGTCGAAGTGCTCGTTTGCTCGGGAGAGTATCAATTTCTTGGGACATATTGTGGAGAGAGGACGCATTCGGATGGACCCCAAGAAAGTACAGGCTATTGAGGAGTGGAGACTGCCGAGCGATGTTCATGACTTGCGTGCATTTCTTGGCTTGGCGAGTTATTATCAACGTTTTGTGAAGGACTACTCCGAAATAGTATGGCCTTTGACGAACTTGCTGAAGAAGACAAAGCTTGGAATTGGACGCCCCAATGCCAAGTAGCCTTCAATGATTTGAAAAGAGCGATGGTGACAGATCCTATGTTGGCCTTACCAGATATGTCAAAGCCATTCGTGGTGAAGACAGATACTTCAGACTTTGCTTTAGGAGGAGTTCTAATGCAAGACGACCACCTAGTTGCCTTTGAGAGCAAGAAGTTGAAGGATGCTGAAACGCGTTATCCAGTGCACAAGAAAGAGTTGCTGGCTGTAGTTCATTACGTTCGACTATGGTGGCATTATTTGTTAGGCTCTCTCTTCGTGGTCAGGACGGACAACACTGTAGTGAGTCATTTCATGTTGCAGCCGAAGCTGACCAGTAGGCAGGCACGTTGGCAGGAGTTACCGTCAGAGTCTCACTTTGTGCTGGAGTATCGAGCCGGCTCCAGCAACCATGCAGCAGACGCCTTGAGCCACATGGCGGATTTGGCGAATTTGGAGTTGATAGCAGCGCTCTCCTCTAGCGCGGTTGCTATCTCTATGAAGGATCAGGTGCGGGAGTTACTACCGAGAGATCCTGTAGCGCAAGGCCTGATTCGGTTTGTCGAGCAAGGCAAGGCTCGATAGTTTTGGATCGAGGATGGATTGTTGATGATCAAGGGAAACCGCGTATATGTTTCGAGAGGCGGGGACCTACGAAAATCACTCCTTTCGGAATGCCACGACACTCTTTGGGCGGGACACCAGGGATAGGAGCGCACTTATGCCTTGATGTAGAGGGCCTACTATTGGCCACAGATGCAGGACGATGTCGAGACGTATGTCCACATTTGCTTGATATGTCAGCAGGACAAGACAGACCATCAGAAGAAGGCTGGTTTACTGCAATCACTTCCCATCCCAAAGCGTCCATGGGAGAGCGTCTCCATGGATTATATTTTTGGATTGGCTAAGGTCGAGGACTTAGGCTCTATCATCGTTGTGGTGGACCGATTGTCGAAATATGTTACTTTCATCGCAACACCCAAACATGTTACGGCGGAAGGGATGACTCATCTCTTCTTCAAGCACATTGTGAAGTATTGAGGACTGCCAAAAGATATTGTCATTGATTAAGACTCCCGTTTCACTGGCGTCTTCTGGACCGAGCTGTTCAAACTCCTCGGATCCACACTTTTCATGAGCTCGAGCGATCATCCATAGTCTAATGGTCAGACAGAACGCTTTAATTCTATGTTGGAGGACTGCCTTCGGCACTTTGTGTGAGGTACGTAGAAGGATTGGGTGAAGCTCCTAGATGTCGATCAGCTGTGTTTCAATGCTCAAAAGAGCTCTTCCACCAACAAGAGTGCTTTTGAAATCATTACTGGGCAACAACCGCTCCTTCCTCGCACTCTTGACACCCCATAAAGTGTGAGATCCTCTCTTGCTCGAAGTTTCTCCCAGGAGTGGAAGCAGAATATTGATATCGCTAGAAGTTGCCTGGAGACAGCTTAGAAGCGGATGAAGAAGTATGCAGATCAGAATCGCCGTTTCATCGAGTTCAATGCGGGAGACTTGGTGCTGGTGAAGGTCCCGGATCCGAGATTGTCAAAGTCATCAAGGAGGAGAGCTCCTCGGTTGATCCAGAAGTATGTTGGCCCTTTGCCGGTCATTAGATGTATTGGGACGGTGGCGTACAAGGTGGAGTTGCCGCCCTGGTGTAAGATCCACAACGTCTTCCATGTGAGCTAATTGAAGAACTATTCAGCAAATAAGGAGGACGACACCCGCAATCAACCTAGCCGCCTACAGCTTGAATTGACGAAGACGAAGGAGAAGGTGGCTGAAGCAATCCTGAATCACCGAGTAATGAGTACCGCGAAGAGAGACCACACAGAGTACTTGGTGAAATGGAGGGATGCAGTAGTGAGGAGAACACTTGGGAGCGAGTGACGAATCTAAAGGCGTTTCTACCTCTTGTCGAAGCGTACCATGCTTCCATAGCGCCGGGGACGTTGCTATCTCAGGTGGGGGAGGATGTCAAGGGCCGCCCGTGTACTCGGCACCCTTGACGTGCACTTCGGCCACTCAACTGTTCTACATGGCCGACCAATCAGCCTTTACCGACAGATGATGGACATTCGCATTCTTAGAGTCCTAGGAGTTGGTCTTTTACTGCTTTGTTATTTGCTTTCTGTTGTTTAGATTGATCAGGGGGATGTTACGCCTCCGAAGGTGCATTTTTCAGCTTTTTCATTACCTAGTGCAGACGATAGGATTTATTTTTTTAAGCCAATTATAAGGGGGAATGAGTTCAAGAAGCTTGGTTTAGTGATGTGTTAGAGTCTCCCTCAAGGCGACCCCTTTGCTCTAGCATCGTTGTTTACTGTATACGCATTTTTCAGCATCAATAAAGCTCCTTTCTGAAATCGCATGTGCAATTTGCTGTTGTGTGATTATTCCTTCCTATTGTGATTCCTGTCGGCGCGTTGCGTTTGTGCCGAGCGGGAGTGTGTGTGGAGATTGGCGGAAGTAGTTAGCGGGCTACTAGCCACACGTTGCGCTTTGCGGAAGGCGCCTCGTGAGACCTGGGGAGGAGGAGAGGCAGGCCGCCCAGTCTGCGGTGGATTGGGATCCCTCCTGCCTTAAATTTCCATGCATTCAACACTTGGTGGAGGAGTTTCGGATTCCATCGAATTATATTATTTATGTACCATTCCCTGACAGTTGCCCTTATTCCCTTCGCCCTAACTACTTGAGTTTCTTTTCTTCCCAGCTTAGGACTGGCCTTCATTTCCCCATCCCTTATTTTTATGAGGATGTTGCTCGTTATTTTCAAGTTCCTTTGAATCAGTTGGCTTTAAATTCTTTTTCATATTCTGGCTAGTTTTTTTTTTTTTATGATTTTTCATTTCCATGGTGCTGTGATTGCTAAGGCTTTTTCCCAATGCTTTCAATTGAAACACACTGAAACTGGGTGTTTTTTACTTTCCTCCCCGTCAAGGGGTATCCTTCCTCCCTACTCCCAGTCCTTCGAAGTGTTGGATAGGGGGAGTTTCTTGTTGGTTTTTGGATCAGGTGACTTCCTCATCTTCTAGTTTATTTTTGGATGACAACTTTCCCTAGTTTGCTTTACTCAATTTTTAGGGGAATTTGCAGAAAAAGACTTGGACCATATTTTGGGGAGGTCGAGGCGGAAGTGAGGAGTCCCCTTCCTCAAAGCTACATTGCCAACTCCTGCTGAGGGGACACCCTAGGTGCGGGACCTTTAGAGCCAGTGGAGGAGGAAACCCCTAGTGTCCCTGGAGAAGAGCCCTATTGAAGCCTGCCCCTACTGGCCAATCTGATGAGAAGGAGAAGACCCCATCTGTGGGGTAATTTGATGGATGATGTATTTCCCCGTGCTTGCAAACAATATTTTTCTTTCTTTGCTGCTTAATCTTCTTTTCCCCTCACCGTGAGTGAGAATGAAACAATTTTAATTTTCAGTTGATGTGGATGCTTATTTTCTCCTCTTACCCTGGCTAAGTTTCAGCCAGGGGATATATTGCAATGCTTTCTACTTTTAGTTCACTACTGTCTGAAGCTTGCCGACACTTGTCTGTGGTATTGCTTGCATGCTACTTGTGTTTAAATTGATGATTCGTTATTTGAGCTTTGACTGGAGGAGGTTGCTATTTTTTTTGCATGGGGGTGCTTCAGAATCTTGGGGGGGATTGGTTCCTGCTTGATATCTCCTTCTCAATGCTTTTGCACCTGTTTTTTCAACTGCCACCATCTTAGGAAGCATTATTAATTCCATTTAATGTAGAAAATAAACATTTGTTCTATAGAAAAGGGGCGTATGAGAGCTTTTCATCGGGACATAAAGTCCCTGATTGGGCATGCCTGTGTATTTTTCCATAGGGCTTGCTCCTGAATAAGTTTGTGCATTGCCCTAAAATTTTATTTGCAATATGTAAGAAATTTCATACCTTTTTCCCTGAGGAGGATGACGTTCGATGGAGGTATCCCTCTGGGAGACATGGGTTTTTGATAAGGATACGTCTCCAGGGAGTACTAGTTTTGATGAGGGTGTCTCTAGGGAGGAAACTACTTTTTCTAACAAAGATGTCTCTCTGGGGGACACTTATGTTTTGATGAGGATGTCTTTCTGGAGGACGTTATTATTAATAAGGGTGTCCTCTGGGGGATATTTTATTTATTTTTAATGAAAATTCCTTCTAGAGGACATTATTTTTGAAGAAGGATGCCCCTCTAAGAAGGCAATTATTCTTCGTGTATGATGTCCCTCTGGAGGGTGCTGAACTTTTGAGGGAGATGCCCCTCATTTGTATAGATTTCTTAAGGTTATGCATGTTCCATGGACGAGTTAGGGGATATCCCTCACCACTTACAATTCGTAGGCAGCTCGACCTATCACTTCCGTAACTTTGTACGATCCTTCCCGATTGAGGTCCAGTTTCCCCACTGGTTTCAGGATGTCGACCATTCGCAATATTAAGTCTCCAACTTGAAAACCTTGAGATTTTACTCGTCTATTGTGGCCACTAATCATAGTATCTTTTACCGTTGTATGCGGAGTTCTTGGTGTAGGATCTTGTGGGAGGGCATCCTTAGCTCGGCAAGGATAATAACCTCAGTCTCATATACCGAAGAAAAGGACTCTCTCCCGTGGAATCCTTTGGGGTTGTTTGGTATGCTCATAAAATGCTAGTCATTGCCTCTACCCAATTTCCGCCAACTTGTTCTAGTCTTCTTTTGATCCCTTGTACTAACACCAAAAAAAAAAACCTCTAGCAAATTTCATGAAAAGTTCGTGGCAAATTAGATTTTTCAAGGAAGTTTGCAACGAAATATCATTTATTGCTATAGTTACCACTGCTATATAGCAACGAATTTTTCGGCCATTGCAAATTTTTGCAATGATTTTTTAGTGTAAATTTCCATTGCAATGCGTTGTTTAAAGTTTGACTTTTTATATTTTGCAACGACTTTTTCAATGATATATCCATGACAAAGTTGGTGGCCGTTTCGTTGCAAAATTAATTTTTGTTTGCAATGATATTTGCAATGCGTTTTCCCAAAAACAGTCCGTTGCAAATATTGCAACGAAATAATATTATATAATTCATTGCAAAATAATTTTTATTTACAATGACATTTGCAACAAAAATCGTTACAATATTGCAACACATTTTTTGCAAGACATCCTGTAACAAATTTTGCAACAAAATACTTTTTAAATCCATTGCAGAATCATTTTCATTTGCATCAGAAGTCATCATAAATTGCAATGCATTTAAAGACAGTCCATTGAAAATCTTTTTTGTTTGTAACGTAATTATAATTTTTTTTCAATATTTTGAAATTTAATATTCAATAATAAAATTATATTTGATCTGACTCTAATAATATGTAAATTCAAATATGACAAAGCACTAAAGCAAAAATACATATGATAAAAATAATTCAATAACAATCCACAAAATAAAGATAGTTCAATACAACCTACAAAATGAAAATACTACCGTCCACAAAATGAAAGTGTTAAATTTTGAAGTATTCATAATTAAAAAGGAGGATCAAATTCATTTTCACAATCTTCCGAAGGTAGCTAGTCGGAACGGGATGACGAATTATTATCACCAGAACTATTTTCTAATTCACTAGTATCTTCTTCGAGTGCAGTACCAAATTTATCTGCCATTAAGCTTATTAGCTCTTCCATCTTTTCACTTGTGCGCTTCATTTCTCATTTCATGGTCTTGTTTTCCTGGCGCATGGTCTTATTATTTCGAAGCAACTTATGCACCAACTTCGATCCATTGTCCTCCAGTTCGGGACTGAGAGTGGTTTTGTTAGCTATGATAGAACATGTCGATGTTCTTGCCTCTGTGCTTATACCCCAAACTTGCCCCTTCTTTGCTCCTCCAATTTCCTCCAACCATAGCTCCTGATCGTTAACCGATGTGCTCGACGATGACCCGGGTAGACTTTGAGAAGCAATGTTGCGATCATCACTGAACAATTAAGAGTAATATAATTAGAAAATACATTGAATGCAATTAGCAAATAATATAAACTTATAACTGCATCTACAACTCTAGGACCAACCCAATTGCCTTCTTTTGTTTTCCAACACTTGTCCAACTGCTCAATGAGTATAGATGAGCAGCTGAGCGATTCCGCCTAACAAAGTTCGAAAAAAACAAAGATTAATTTTGAGTAATAATTTTGAAGGTTTTAAGTTAAGAGTTAACCAAGTTAAATTAGTTTACTTGAAGGTTTTGAATTGAGTGTTAACTAAATTAAATGAGTTTAGTTGAAAGTTAGCTAAATTAAACTTAGTTTTAAATTAAGAATTAACTAAGTTAAATTAGTTTATTTGAAAGTTTTGAATTGAGATTTAACTAAATTAAATTCGTTTACTTGAAGGTTTTAATGTGAGACTTAACTAAGTTATATTAGTTTACTTGAAGGTTTTAAGTTAAGAGTTAACCAAATTAAATTAGTTTACTTTAAGGTTTTAAATTGAGTGTTAACTAAATTAAATTAATTTATTTTAAAATTTTAAATTGAGATTTAACTAAATTATATTAGTTTTTATTTAAAGGTTTAAGTTAAGAGATAACGTCCAACTTCACCAATAACATAAATATGCCCATCCACCTCAATATACCACACACACATAGACACACACACACACACACACATATATATATATATATATATATATATACCAAATAACTCAATATACCGACAAATCAATATACCCAACAACTCAACATACCGACAAATCAATATACCAAATAACTCAATATACCGACAAATCAATGTACCAATAAATCAATACACTAAATAATTCAATATACCAATAAAAAAAACTTACCAAATAACTCATAATATATAAAAAATTGTAAAAATAAAATAAATACTGGAATGATGACGACATGGAAAACAAAAATCCGTAAAAACCTAAATATGTGTAAAAATTCTAAAAGTCCATAATAATATTTTAAAATCTGTAAACATAAACAAAAACTATAAAATAAATAGCTGGGGGCGGATCAACGGTGGCTGAGATGAAGGCGACAGCTGAGACGAAGAGGACAAATAAAAAGAGAAGAGGAAGTCTTGAGCTTTTTTATTCTTCGTTGGCCTAAATATCTTTGGACTATTTGAATTAAGAAGGGGATTTGTAATTTTTCAAATAACAAAAAAATTTATTTATAATTATACTAAATCTGAAAAGAAGTGGTTGTAACTCATCTAATTTTATTCTAAGAAGAAGTATACTAGTTAATTAATTCTATGATTTTTACTTATTATGACAAGATGAACAAAAAGAGTAGGTTTATTCTTCGATTAGGCTAATTTTATTCATTCTCATAAGTGGTAACCTAGAAAATTATTGTAATTTATCCATTCATTTACATATTTGCTTATTAGGGCCTAAGTATTTTTTTTTTATTTTATAAAAGCAATTTATTACACATTTAATAAATTAAGAGATTAGATTAATATTAATGGAATTCTAATTAATAATATTTGCATCAATAATTGCGAATCAAAATATAATGAAAGATAACAATGTAAATAACAAATAGATACTAGTATATATATATATGAAATTATCGTATTGATGGAATTCAAACTCAAAATCATTTTATTAAAGGAGGAGTTTTGAGGGTTTCATCTTACTACTGAAGTAAGATGGTACCTTCTCTTCTTATTAAAAAGATATGTAGGCTCATATATCTTAAGATGATTTTAAAACTTATAAAGATATAAAAATTTATTTTAAAAAGAAGTTTTGAAGGTTTTAGATAAAAATAAGATGATGAAACTTATAAGATGTTAGTAGAGTCGTATAATTTTACAAAAATTAGTTACGAGTTGTTACCCTTTTTCAAAAAGAGTTTACAAGCTCATAAAATCGTAGTTTTAAATACTTATGAACTATTTTTTTTTTTAGAAAAAGCTATGATGTGGTCGGGGTTTTTTGCTAAAAGATAAAATCAAAATTTTTACCACGACGCAATTGTACACCAGGTGAAATGTAATTTTCGTAAGAGGTGCAGTTTTCAAGAGAATGATGTCTTAGTCAATGAATAGTAACTTGCATAAAAAATTAATATTTTGGTATTTATAGTGGTGTTGGAAATTATATAATGTGGTGGGTTGTATATGTTTAAGGTGTATCTTCTACATATCAAATTACCTTTTTACCCTTACAATTTAATATATTTTTTTTTACTAATGTATATCATACAGCCCCCACTTTCGGATGGAATATGCACTTGCCGGTGTAATATTTTGTACGAGAGTAAATGTTAAAGAAAACTGATTGAATATAATAAATGGGAGTGGTTGGGTGCGTGGGAGCTATTAATTGCCTTCCACCTACTTACTTATACTTTTTTTTTTCCTCATTTGCCTTCCTTTCATTTGCATCTCTAACTTCCAAACTTCTCTCCACAATGACTAGCAAAGGTAACTTCCTTAGTTAAATTTTGCTTCTCTTGTCATTTGGTGCACTTACTTTGTATTTTACTTTAGTGAAAAATGTGGGGTGGAGAGGGTGAATGTGAAAATAGCCGACAGTTGACGGCATGCTCGACGGATGGGAGGGCATGGCGAAGGTGGGGGGAGGCACGGGGTGAGACTTCGAGCCGGAGGGGGGACGCCCCGCCGTCTGCTCGAGGCGCAGCCTCGAGCTGGGGGCAGGGGCACCCCCTCTAGCTCGAGGCCGTGCATCGAGCTGGGGGTTGGGAGCGCCCCCTCCAGCCCGAGGCGCGGGCGGAGGCCCCTCCCTCGGGTGGTTCGGTATTGGGATTCGGTGGAGGAGAATTTTCGGACTTTATTCCGCTTGCGGAAAAGTTTGGGATGATCTTCCTTCATACCTAGAAGGCTATTCACCCGACCATATTGCCGCGATTATGAGTTTACCTAAGTGTCCTTTTGACTCAGGTGAGAATTTAGAGGATTTGTCTGATTTTGAGTTGGACTCGACGGGGTTTAGGCATAGCGAACAATGTGATTATAGCATCAGATGGGGAGGCTGGCTCCAAGCGATGTGAGACTGACGATGAGGTCGTCAGTGAGAACGAGGAGACTAAAATTGAAGGGGAGGAGGTTGAAAATGATAGTGAGGCAGAAATTACCGAGGTGTCCGCCCGGTCGAGTGTAGTTGTGGCGTTGGGGGTTGATGGGAGACGTCCGGCGTTCCTGGTTATCGCATCCCGCTTTTTCGCATGGTGGATATTGGTACTTGCGACAGCATTTTGACTAGAGAACAACTTGCCGGCATTCGGGTGACTTATAGGGTACCCTCCGCACACAAGTTCATTCTTCCCTCTCAGTGTCGGAGGATTAGGGATCCTTCAACTGGGTGTTTCACTGTTTATACTACCTATTTTGATAACGGATTTTCTATTCCTCCTCATCCTTTACTTTTTAAGGTGATTTGGAGTTATGGTATTTGTGTTAGCTAACTTACGCCAAATTCGTTTATGTGTTTTGAGGGTTGCCGTCGTCGTCTTTTGGAGTTAGGGCTTCCGTTGACTCTAGAAAGCTTTCATGCTTTGTGACTGTCCGCCGCGTGGCGGAAGTGTCTGTTTCTTCTGATGACGGGCGGTATTTTTACTTCACTCCTCAAAAAGCTTGTGGTTTTCTGGAAGGGTTTGTTTCCTCTAAGGGTCATTGGAAGAAAAATTTTTTTGACGTTAGAGATGATGGTTGGGGTTTGGCCTCGGAGTGGAGTAGCTCGCTTATCAAGATTACTCACCATAAGGAGTTTAGAAAATTGCGTCAGGGGTGTATGGCGGCGGGGTTGTTTAGCCGAATGGTGGACATCGCTCACTACTTTCCTTCTGGTATTTCCTTGCAATTGTCATACGGCGATTAAGTTGTTCCACTACATTTCTTTACATTTTTGATTTTTCATGAACTTGGTCTGGGTTTCCTTGCGCTAAATTGATTCTGTTTCAGGTAAGAAGCTTGAGATCGACGCTGTGCGTGCCCGAAAGGCAGCGATTAGGGAGCAGAAGAGACGTGACCAAGAGTCGGCACCGCCACAGGTTGGGAGCTCCGTTTCTGTCTCGCTTCATGGGGTCTCCACTGGGAGCGGCCATTCTGGTTCACTTCCAACTCCCCTGGTTGGTCCATCCCTTCCTCCGAAGAGGCAGAGAGGTGTCGTTTCCTTGCAGATGGCTATGCTTGTGATGCAGGGGCGAGCCACGAGGGAGGGGCTTCGTTCTACTGGAGCCGCACCCGAGGTATCGTGAGTGAAAAAGACTTGAGTCAGGTTGCGGACCTCTCGAAGGAGCAGATGGATGAGTTGCTGGCTGAGAACATGGCTCAGGTTTGTGTTGTCTTTTTACCTATCTACTTTGTGTGATTTTGTTAGTCTTGAGTAGTTAATTTTATTTTTGCAGGCTCTGGTTGTGACAACGGCCGCTAAAAATCGACGAGCCGCCCGATTAGCGGAAATGAAGCGTTTGGAGGCTGCTTTGGAGCAACGGGAGGGCGACTTTTCCCGGCTCAAAGAAGAGAGGGATGAGGCTTTTGGGAATATTGCTTCTTGGGAGCGTCGATTTGAGCGCGAGGTCTCCAGTGGGAAGAAATTTTTGTCCTTGCCCTCCGGTGTTACTTTTATTGCTAAGACTCAAGAGGAGGTGGTTTCGAAGTTCTAGGAATCGGAGGAGTTTGAGATAATCTTAACTGACAGGGCAGCTCTTATTTATGACGACGCAATTGGAAGGTGCCGTCGAGTCCTTCTTCGGACCCTTCGCGAGAAAGGCCGAATTGTTGAGGAGGACATTGGACTCCTCGATCCCGAGGTGTTGGAGGGTGAAGAGGAGGTGGTGGAAGTTGCCGACGGTTGAGCCCCCCAAGTCTAGCAGTTTCGTAGTTTTCCATGTGTTTCCTAGGATTTATTATCGGCATGTAACTAGATTTATTATTTAGTATGACTTTGATTCCCGGCTTGTAATCGACTTTGATTCGGGCGATTGTAGTAATTTACGTAATCAGCTTTTATTTTGTTTGCCTTATACGTTTCTTGGATGAGTTTACCTTCTTTACGCAAAATATTTTGATTGGATATTGCCTCAAGGGATGGTTTTGCTCGAGTCCCAGAGTTGGATAGTGATCTTTGATGGACTTTCATTTAGGGGTCCCGGGGCAATTGATGCCTCAAGGGGGGCTCACGAAGATCCATAGTCCCCTTGTTGGAGAGTTTAACTACAATAGGAAAATTAACTTCATTACTTGAGCGTGAATTATAAAGGTTTCACAATGGGTCACCGGGGAGGGACAAAAACATTACACTTCTACTTCGCCCTCTATTACAAAATGTTCAAAAAGTAAACTCTATCTATCCAGAGAACTTAACAATAATACTTCTTGAGATTTGCGATGTTCCACATGCGAGGGATGTTCTTTCCATCGAGCTGTTGCAACTTGTAAGCCCCTACACTCACCACCTCCACAACTTTGTAGGGGCCTTCCCATTTGGGATCCAGCTCCCCAATGGGGCCCGAAGCCTCGGCTTTTCTCATCACCAGATCTCCTACTTGAAAGTTTCTTGGCTTGACTCTCGCATTGTATGCCTTAGCCATTCTAGTTCTGTACACAGCAACCCGGATTGCGGCTTTTTCTCTGGCTTTTTCAACAAAGTCTAGTTTCATCCTCAACCCTTGCTCATTGCAGTCTGGGCTGTAATATTTCACTCGCCAACTAAGTTCTCCTATTTTTGCGGGCACCACGGCGTCAGTCCCGTAAGTTAGGTTGAATGGGGATTCTCCTATGGGAGTCCTCGGTGTTGTTCGATAGGCCCATAAGAGTTTTCCAACCGTGTCTTTAAGTGTTGAAGGATTGTCCGATTGGTGACTTTCGTCTGTCCATTTGCTTGGGGATTACTAACTGATGTGAAGAATTGTTTGATCGCCAGTCCCTTGCACCAGTCCTTAAGTTTATTTCTCGAAAACTGAATCCATTGCCGGAAATTAGGGCGCGGGGATGCCAAAGCGACATATGATGTTCTTCCATAGAAACTTGATCACTTCTTTTTCTGATATTTTCGCTAACGGTTCGGCCTCTACCCACTTTGTAAATAGTCCACTGCTACAACCAGAAACTTTCTTTGCCCTGCAGCTTGCGGAAATGGCCCAACTAGGTCCATACCCCACTGATCAAAAGGGCATGGACTTTCCAGGGAATGCATCAGCCCTGTCGGCTGGTGACTAGTGTTTGCATGTTCTTGGCACGTCCGACATCGCCTTACCAACCCATGTGCATCGGAGAGCACCATTGGCCAAAAGAAACCCTGCCTGAGGGCTTTTCCCGCTAAGGATTTTCCTTCAAGGTGGTTTCCACAAATTCCCTCGTGTATCTCGTAGGACATAATTTCTCTCTTCAGGAGTTATGCATTTTAAAAGGGGCAGCAAAAAACCGCGTTTGTACAATTCTCCATCTATCATGACGAAGCGGGATGCTTTTTCTCTCAAGGCCTTCGCCTCCTTTTGGTTCTCTGGTACGACTCCACTAGTTAGGAATTTGACGATCTCTTCTTTCCACTCGGAGGTGTTGGGTCAGCGCACATGATCTCCTCTTGCTCCTCTATCGCGGCTCTTTCTGAAGAGAGAAAAGTGATTCTTCTACTTCGGATGACTGCCATCGAACTTGCTAGTTTAGCTAGTTGGTCAGCCACGACATTTTCCATCCTCGACACCTGGACAACAGAGGCTTCTTCAAACTTTTCAAGTAGATTTTTTTGCTTTCAACGAATACTTAGCCATTTTTTCATCTCGAGTCTCGAATGATCCCTGGATCTGGTTAACCACCAATTGTGAGTCGCTATAAATGATAATCTTTCTTGCCCCGGCGGCTAAAGCTAACTCACCTACTGTTAAGAATGCCTCGTATTCCGCTTCATTGTTCGACGAGGGTATTCCAGTTTTATAGCATACTCGAACTTGTCACCTTCAGGGCTCTCTAGAACTATTCCAGCCCTACTTCCCGTCAACGTAGACGATCCATCGACGTGTAGAGTCCAGGAAGGCGTAGAAATACTTGCTTCATCGTGTGCCAGCTCTACGATGAAGTCGGCTAGCACTTGTGCTTTAATGGCTGGCCTGGGGTGAAATTCGACGCCGAATTCACTCAACTCTACATCCCACTTGACCATTCTCCCGGAGAGCTTCGGACTCGACAGTATTTGTTTCAAAGGGTGATTCATCAACACCACCACTTGGTGCGACTGAAAATACGGCATCAACTTTTTGGCTGCGGTGATTTAAAGAAAGGGCTAATATTTCAATTTGGGAGTACCTGGATTCGGCTCCCTGCAGCATCCTACTTACATCGTACACCGGGTGGTGTTCTCTGTTTTCCTGTCGTACCAAGGCTGAGCTAACTGCATCTCCCGAAATTGCCAAGTAAAGGTAGATGGTTTCTCCTATTTATGATTTTGTCAATAGAGGCAGTGAAGAAAAATACCTCTTCAGCTCGTCAAATGTTTCCTGGCTAGATTTGTTCCATTCAAACTGTACCGCGCCACGAAGTATCTTGAAGACATTAAAGCCCTTATCCGGCGACCGCGAAATGAATCTATTTAGGGAAGCCAATTTTTCCGCGAGCTTTTGTACCTCTTTGATTGACTTGGGTGGGGGCATGTTCATGATAGCGCTGATTTTTTCGGGGTTTGCTTCTATCCCTCTTTCGGAGATCATGTAGCCGAGAAATTCCCCCCACCGCCCCCCCCCCCCCCCCCCGCACCCCAAAGGTACACTTAGCGGGATTTAACTTCATGTCAAAAGCTTTCAGAATTTGGAAGCATTTTTCTAGATCCTTGATATGATTCTGTTCTTTAACACTCTTAACCAGCATGTCGTCTATGTATACTTCCATGTTTCGATCAATTTGGTTTTTGAATATGTCGTTGACAAGCCGTTGATATGTTGCTCCTGCATTTTTCAGGCCGAACAGCATGACATTTTTCTAGATCCTTGATATGATTCTGTTCTTTAACACTCTTAACCAGCATGTCGTCTATGTATACTTCCATGTTTCGATCAATTTGGTTTTTGAATATGTCGTTGACAAGCCGTTGATATGTTGCTCCTGCATTTTTCAGGCCGAACAGCATGACATTGTAACAGAAGATCCCTTGGTCTGTGATAAAACTTGTTTTCTCTTGATCTTCAGGGGCCAACGAAATTTGATTGTATCCTTGATACGCGTCAAGAGAACTCAACATTTCACATCCGGAGGTGGAGTCAACAACCAGGTCGATTCGTGGGAGGGGGAAGGGATCCTTTGGACACGTCTTGTTCAGATTTGTGAAGTCGATGAAGAGGCGCCATTTTCCGTTTGGCTTCGGAACCAAGACGATGTTAGCCAACCTCTCTGGATATTGTACTGGGCGTATGTGATTGGCTTCCAACAGCTTATCCACCTCCATTTTTATTGCGTGACTTCTCTCCAGCCCGAATATCCTTTTCTTTTGCTTCACTGGTTTTGTTTCAGGATTTACGTTAAGCTGGTGAGTGATGATGCCGGGTGGGATCCCATGGAAATCCATCATGCTCCATGCAAACACTTCCTCATTTTCAGTTAAAAATCGGGTTAAACTCTCTTCGGTGGACTGACACATCGTCATGCCTATCTTTAATGTCTTCTAGCCATCTACAGAGAGATGGATCACTTTCAGCTCTTCCATAGTTTCAACTCTTTTTTCCCCACCGGGTGCTCCTACGTACTCTTTCGGGGGATCTGTTGCCTCTCGTCTCCCATCAGTCATCTTTCTCTTCAGTTTTTTCATCGGTCGCTTCATTCATCTTCTCGCGCGATCTTGACGTGAGGAGAAAGATGACTGACCAAGGCGGAGATGCTGACGTGGCGTGTTAGATATCTAACAATATCTAATGCCTTGCCACTCTCTCATCCCCCACTGCTCCCCCCACACTGTCAGGAGTGAGGTTTAAGCTTGGTCTCCCCAAGATGACGTTGTAGGTGGATGGGGTCTTCACCACGAGGAACTTCACTAATTTCGTGGATCTCTTTGGATAAGAACCAAGGGATAATGGTAGTGTCACCTCCCCCACTAGTTGGATCTTGTCTCCACTAAAACCCGTGAGAGGGGTATTCACCTTCCGAAGTTGTGCGTTATCAATCCCTAATTGGAAATATGCATCATGGAATATAATATCAGCATAACTCCCACTATCCACCAAAATTTTCCTGACCCAAAAGTTAGATATCGTGGCGGAGATGACCAAGGTGTTGTTGTTTTGATTCCTCATTAGGTTGAAGTCTTGTTGGCCGAATGAAATCTCGTCCTCTTGCTGCGATCTAATGTTGTGAATTTGGATAGGGGTTTGCTCATGACTCCCCCTAGCTGCTCGAGCGAGGGCCCTTCTCGCATTGGCCGAGTCACCCCCAACGGGGCCACTCGAAATCACGATGATAACCCCTGCCGTAGGGAGGTTGTTGTCGTTCCCAGTTTATTTGGATGTTGAGTCCCGAGGTTGGGGCTTCGATCCTTAATTGGCGTATTCTTTTAAGTATCCTCTCTGAATCAACTTTTCTATCTCGTTTTTCAAGTGGTGGCACTCCTCCGTCGTGTGCCCTCTGTCTCGGTGGAAACAACAGTATTTGTCGGACTTGAGCCTCTTAGGATTGTCTCTCATTTTTCTTGGCCATTGATTGATTAGTCCCTGCTGCTCAGCTACAACTAGTATTTCCCCTCTGGGAGCATTCAAAGGGCTATAGTGGGCGAAACCAGCTGGAGGTACATGCTTGCGCTCCTCCTTCTTCTTTGATTCTTTCTCTTCTTCCCGACCCTTCCTTTTGTTGTTGAAGGAAGGATCCATCGCGTTTGACTCCTCAATGCGGATGTATTTTTGGGAGCACACAAGTAAATCCTCCATACTGCTAGGGGGCTTGCCGGTTATAAACTCCTTGTATCTTCCCGGTTGTAGATTCTGTTGGACAATACTGGCTAACAACTCTCGATTAACATGGGGAACCTCATGCACTGCATCTACGAACCTTTGCATGAAGTCTCTCAGGGTCTCGCCTTCCCTCTGGCGAATAGTAAATAGATACGCCGCCGTTTTCGGGACCTTTTTGTTCATGGAGAAGTGGTGCAAAAGACGCTGAACCAGCTGCTCGAGGCTGGAAATAGTTCGAGCTGGCAGTTGGTTAAACCAGGCCAACGCGCGTTTTGAGAGTGTAGTGCGAAAACCTTACAGTACGTGGCGTCACTCAGATTATACCAATCAATCTTGGCATAGAACTTATCTAGGTGTTCCTGTGGGTCTCCTGTCCCATCATATTCCGATGGCTTTGACACCTTGAGACCAGTAGGGAGCTCTTCAGCCAGAATGTTGGGGGCAAATGGGC
Source organism: Sesamum indicum (assembly GCF_026168435.1). Taxonomy (NCBI): domain Eukaryota; kingdom Viridiplantae; phylum Streptophyta; class Magnoliopsida; order Lamiales; family Pedaliaceae; genus Sesamum; species Sesamum indicum. The sequence continues at coordinate 14,965,922 of NC_142662.1, read as the reverse complement.
TTCGTCTTGGAAGTGCCACAGCCAACGACAAGTAGGAATCCTCGGCTCCCCGAGGTGGTGGGGGGCGGAAGATTCTCGATTGTGGAGATTCCGATCTTGAGTTTGTGCAACTTCGGGTCTGGAGATCTGACTGTTTACTTCTTCTCGCCTCTACTCCTCCTCGTCGGGAGCCGATGATAGTTCTCGACTTCTGCGAGGGGAAGGAGGGGGCGGGTTCACTGGTTGTTGCGCCACAAATTGGGCCACAGCTTGAGCCGTAGCGTCGCGTGTCAAGGCTAGCAAGGTCTCCTGTGTCAGCTGAATCATCGGTTCTTTGGATGGAGCATCCGGGGGGAGTACTCCGGTTGGGGGCACGGCCGGGGATTGTTGATATGATGAGGGGACTTCCCCATTGAGGGGCACCTGCTCATGCGTAGGGGGGTTACCTATTGAGGAATTGACTGTTCGCCAAACGGGTTCTGTTCCACTCCTTTTACTTGGGCTTCGCGGATTACGTCCAGATCGTGGACGTCACAGGCTTGAGATCGGGTGTGCATGCTCAGCGTCGAGGTAAATATTCCCACAGACGGTGCCAATGATGTGGTCTGGATTTTTTTGCTAAAGGATAATTTGGAATTTTTACCACGACGCAATTGCACACCAGGTGAAATGCAATTTCCGTAAGAGGTGCAGTTTTCAAGAGAATGATTTCTTAGTCAATGAATAGTAACTTGCATAAAAAATTAATATTTTGGTATTTATAGTGGTGTTGGAAATTATATGGTATGGTGGATTGTATATGTTTAAGGTATGTCTCCTACATATCAAATTACTTTTTTACCCTTACAATTTAATATATGTTTTTTTACTAATGTATATCAAGCTACTAACACTGTGTAAAATGTTATAACTTTCAAATATTGTATAAAATATGGTAAACAACTTATAAACTCATCCAAACATCCTCTAAGAACTTACTCGCATAACCATTTTATTTAAGAAGTCCAAATGTAATATATTGTTATTGAACCCCACAACCTTACTAGAAATAATGGCTAATTAGGAACGGTGACGGGATTGGTTCAGGACGCTTTCAGTCAGACATAAGACCTACTCTACTTAGTTCTAATTGAACGTTGTCCCTGGTCAACTTGCCTCCCTGTTAGACTCAGATGCCACCCTGCCGCACCTCAAGCCTATCCTGGATCCATCCTGACACTTGACCCGGTGGTTTAACCCGCAAAATTTGAGTAAGTTTTTTTTTTCTTCAATTAATTAATACATTTGTTTTTAGAAATAAAATAATTGTTGATAAATATTTAATAAGATATTACAATGTTAAAATATTATTTATTTTATAAATATATGTATATTTATCCATCACAACTTTTGGAAAAGAAATAAAAAGCCCATTTCAAATTCGAACGGGTCTGTAAAATCAAATACCCATCCATGTAATTTAGCCCAATATGTTCGGCCCTACCCGCATTATGTGGCTTCCCAAAATTTAGGCTGATTATTTGTTTCAATCTCTCAGTGCCAAACTGTTTCCCAAGGCCTTTTTATTGTTTGTTTCATTCTTTGGAACGACAATTTTATATTTAATATGGATAACAAAACATGACCCCTTCTCAAACTACGTTGTTCATATACGGATTTCAGGATGTAATTGGTAGATTTAGAGACGATTCTTACGTCGAACAGGCTGGCTTAGTCGATTTAGAGACGATTTTTACGTCAAACAGGCTTGCTGCTCCGAGCATGAAAACTTTCAGCTTGCTGCTTGTATCGGCTTGACACTATAACAAAATATAATATTAGCGATAATATATCAAGTAATGCTTTAAGTTTTCATTGAAAATACATATTAAGTGACAATAATTTGAATCTTATATAGTGATAAATTGTATATAAAGTTGTCGTTATAGATTATTAGAGACGGATCTATAGAGACACGAGAAATTATATAGTGACAGAATGTTATCACTGAATTATTGTACGTGCGTTACTAATTGTTTCAAATGGTAACATAATACACAATCTTTTGTCAATATTTTGTTCTAATTACAAGTCTTACAGAATAGTCATCACTAAATTTATATAATTAATAACGGTATTAAAATTATTGCTTTAGTCTTTTCGCACTAATTTTCTAATTTCTTTTTGTAGTGTATAGTTTATGGGAAAATAATATTTTTAGTCCCATAAATTAGGTCCATTTCACTTTTGGTCCCGTTCATGACGGTATTAGCATTTTTAGTCTCGTAACTTATAGAAATTAGCACTTTTGGTCATCATCCACTTTTTCTATCTACAATTTAACGGTGCAGCGTACGTACCTAGCATGTGATCGTTAAGTAATTTTGGTTGGAGAGAAAATTGATCGATTTTTTTTAGCTTGGGACCCTTTTTGGGGAAAACTATAACTAAATTTGAGGAAAAAAATAAATTTTGAAGGAGTTTATGGCAAAAAAGCCATAGCAATTTCTCTCTTCTATCACAAAAACTGAATCTTTCCTTCTCAATATTCTATAAGTTGAAGTCAAGTAGAAGCAACACAAAAAATCATGTATGTCACAAGTGAATCAAATAGGCCAAATGAAGCACCCATATGCCACTATTGGAAAAAGAACCAATTTATCCGCCAACCAAAAGTATTTAACTGCAACGTGCTAGGCACGTAACCCACATTATTAAATTGTGGATAAAAAAGTACATTAGGACCAAAAGTGCTAATTTTTGTAAGTTATGAAACTAAAAATACTAATTTCATAATAAATGAGATTAAAAATAACATAAATCTAACTTATGAGAATAAAAATACTATTTTCCCTCCAATTTAACGTATGCTATTGAAGTTATAATAATAATATGAAATACATCAATTCATAACTAAGTAAAATCCGTCTCAAAGTACAGATCAAGAAAGTATATATTTCACTTCAAATGGTTATAATAATAACACATCATGAAAGAAAAACAAAAATATATAAGATATAATTAAGAGAAATCATACTTTTTTGATGATTCAAGCGCGACTGTTGATATCATTTGTTACTTCACTACAAAAAAATTGAATTATTCTCTCTACTTTATAAATTACACTACGATTTGAAAATTATTACAAATCAATATATGAATATTATTATGAAAATTTAAATTTCAGTTTTGATGATAACTAATCAGCATTTGCCATGATTTTTTAGTTCTAACTTATGTTTTGACCTCTTTTATAAAAACACTACAAAAAAAAGCTTTTTTTTTGAACGATTTACGTATAATTTGGAATAGGTTTACTGTTTCTGGATGGGTATTGTAATGGAGAACATCTGTAATTAGTGGTATGTCATAAAAATACTGTAACAGCTCTCAGAAAACTGTTTCAAAGTTGTGGTGGCCCTTTTCCGACGGAATTAATTAAAAATATTGCTTTGTGTTTTGGATCAATTTTTGTAACACAATATATGTAATTTTACAATATGTTTGGAATGTGATATGTACCTCATTTTGGAACGGGTTTTGGTTTTCATATTTTTGGAATGCGATATGTACCTCATGGATTTTACGACGATTTTCATGTTATATGCCGATAAATTATATCACAATAAATTACAAAATTTGGTATAAATTTAAAATATTTGTTTTTTAAAAAACTAAATTACTTTTAAATATTTTTTCTATTTAAATTAAATTAATATTTTTAATTTTTATAATTTCTTTAAATTTTAATTTATAATTTTTTTTCAATTTTTTATATTTAAAACATTTAAATAAATTGAAATGCAAGTAAGTATTAATAACATAATTGAAATATTAAATAAGTTGGACTGAAATTAAATATTAAAAGCATAATTAATAACAATATATATTAATTAAAATTAGTACAAAACAATATATATTTTTAAAAAGGCATAATTTAAACCGGGCTCATCGTCCTGCTCCTCATTATTTTCTGACAAAGATTGTGAAGACTCTGAACATCCCTTCGTCTGTGCAATCCCAATAGTACTTGAGCTCAAAAAGAGATGTAAAAATTGTTAGTAGTCAGTAATTACTAAAATTACATCAAATTTACATAAAAATTACCTACAATTCCTAAGATTACATAAAATTTCAAAAAAAATATCCAAAAAATTCCAGAAAATAATAGCAAACTCACATAATTACTGAAAAATGCATTTTTCACAACAAAAAAAGTTACATTTATTTTCGTTTTAAATAATATATATTTATACAGTTGTTTTCATTATAATTAATATATTATAATTATGTGGTTTGATTATATATTTTAATAATTTTCGGATTTTGATAATTACAAAAAAAAATAAATAAAGAACAAAAAATTTTAGAAAATCAGTTTAAAAATAATAAAATTACAGAAAGATGCTTTACAATTCAGAAAATTATAGAAAAATAGCAGATAAAATAAAAAAAGTCAATACAAAAAAATTACTCAAAATTATAATTCATGTGGGTGCTTGGGACAGCCCAACTCAAAATGATATGGGTGCCTAGGGCAGCCCAGTCCACAGCCTAACCAGATAAGCCCAGCAGCCCAAGAAGTCCAGGAAGAAGGATGGCGGCCTAGGACCTCCTACGACTTGGACCGTAGGTAAGGCTTAATGAGATGTTCGGCCTAAAAGGCCTATACATATGGCAGCCTACACTCCAACATGGTACAAAGTTGACCTAAGTGTCATCAACAACCTTGGACCATATCAGCTAAAGGAGTCTGCATGAGCATGGAGGGACTCCTTGACGGAAAGGACTCATCATAAATGTTGGCTCTCTCAAAGCGAAGGAGACTCCTACAAAAGCACATCTACCAGCGGATAAGGGGGATTTATCCCCCTATCCAACCAACTTCCTCGATATTCTTCGGAGAAGGATAGACCCCCTACAGATGGGAGCATTTCTCCTATAAATACATGTTTAGTCCTCCATGCGAGGGACGACTCACTCTTCAAGCAATCTTTCAAGCATTCTATGATCATACTACTACTTGTTGTTGCATTCTTTATCAATTTTATTCACCATATCTCGATTTTCATTCAAATTTATTTACTTCTCTGGTTATATTTTATCACTATTCCAATATTAATTTGGACGACGAAGTGCTAATATCTCTTTTTGCAAATTCTCTCCTCTAAGCCCCATATGCTTTGGCCCATGCTCCGAACAATAATCCATACTTACTAGACCCATGCTATTTTCGCACTCATCAATAATAATTGCAGAGAGGAAAAAAAAAGCAATCATTTATCAATTTCAGAATTTTTTTGTTTACAGAAAATAAAAAAATTATATAAACCCAAAACTAAATTCTAATTTTTATAAAATCAATAAAAATTATAATTATTCAGATTAAACAATAAATAAACCCAACAATTGCGTAGAAATCATAAAAAAACAAAAGAAATAGAAGAAAAATCACAAAAAAGGAAAAAATATTCTAAACATTTTTTAATTGCTAACATGGTATTATTAAACAGAAATTTTAAAAATAAGAAAAATTCGCTAAAAAAATCAATAAAAAACATAATACTAACATAAAAACTGCATACATATTCATTATATCTACACCTATTTGATTTAAAAGAATGTCGTTTTAGAAATACCGTACCAAAAGCCGTTTCAAAAATAAAAAAGTGATACAAAATCCATTTCAAATTAGTTTATAATTATATAAAAATATTAAAATAATTTATTTATTTTTTAACACAAATAAGTACCTAAAATACAAATAATTAAAGTTATTGATATATGTTCGCAATATGAAATAAATTTGTATTTATAGTTGTCAGTGTGGTACTGATGCTACTGTGATCCTATATTGTTATACTGCATAGCTCAATTGAGCCATTCAGTTTTAAATCAAACCGTTAGATATAATTTTATATGCATTGAAGTTTTGGATCCACCCTTTTCACGGTTGTGTAGCATCTAGAATGTCAGACTAATTAGTTTTTTAGACTGGAGCATCATTCGACCAGACCATTTGATTTTGAAATCGAACTTCTAGATATGATCAAACAGACAAATTGCGGGCTCATAGATGTTGAGATATCATATCTAAGATAAAAGATTGATAAGTCTGTCAAATTTTGCAACGGGCGTTATAACGGTCCAAGTTAATAAACTTAGTAATGGGTTTTTAAAATTTGAAATGGGTTCTAAAATTTAATTTTCCACATTTTCTTTTCAAAATTTCGGTCATAAAATTAAGTAGGAACGGAAAAAACATGGTACTACAAACACTTACAAATCCCAAATTTTTATTCGACGCCTAATATAGTTACATTTGTAATGGTTTTTATAACTATTTGTATAAAAAATACCATTACAATTTTTGAAATTCCTCCAAAAAATTGAATTATGCACCAAATATTTTTCAATTTTGGAACAGATTTTGTAACACAATCAAATAATTTTGGGACGGGTTTTCAAATACAAGAAAAGCCGTTCCAAATTACTGCCTATTTTGTAATGGATACAAACTTTTGGAACGAAAAAATAAACCAATACAAATTTGTAACGGGTTTTATAACAAATTTGTAACGTTCATCTTCAATTTTTCAGTTGCCGTCACGATTATAATTAATTAGTATGGATCACAATATTTTATTTTTAATTATAATAATTAATTATAAAAAAATTATAATTCTTTTAGTGAATGTAGACCAAAACAAGAATTTGCAGTAATGGAGTCTCAATAAAGAGCCCGAAAAATTCAACATGATTGGAATAAAGTCTATCTACCGGAAGAATTGTAGGACCATCTTAAAAAGAGAAATTATGTGGGGGGGGGGGGGGGGGGATGGGTTGGTGGTGGGGGCAGAATGGTCAAGAAAAATAATGATAAATATGTTATTGTCCAAATCTGCATGGATTTATCTGTCACTTGTTTCTCTCAGATTTGTAGGCCACTCAAACGAAACTAATTACATTGTATTAAAGTCTCCGAAAAGATGCATCACATGTTTCTAACTTTTTTCTCTCTTTTTCCAAATCAAATTGGTGAAGGAATAAAATTAATATATTTTACTTACAGCTATGTGAGTATGAAATCCACTTATGTAGGGTACGTATGTCTTTTTTTCATTCTAATTAATTATAGATTCCGACAAGACAATTGATTCATTAGGAAAAAAAAAAGAGAATTAAAAAGAATTTTTTTTTTCCAGGTAATGGTAAATTTCATTAAATAAAAGAAAAGAACAGAGTGTACACATCAAATGACAATTTAAGTAGGTCATGGTATTCGCCATACTCTATACAAGACGATAGTACTAATGCTATGAGCTAGTTCAGCATTAAGTATACGGAATCTAAACTCATCAAGAATAATCCGAGCAAGGGACACTGCATCACGAACCAGCTGTTGATACATCCGGCGATTCCGTTCTTGCCAAATGTGATACACAAGGGATGCCAAAAGATTACGATAGGCAGCTGATAACATGTTTCCCCCTTCATCTTCGTGCAATTAGAAAACTCGTAATATATGTTCTTTGGAGGCTTGTAAATAGGATCTTATACCTCTAACAAAAGCTTGGATTGTGGGAAAAGTGGTGAATACTTTTCTACTTTAAGTAATTTAAGTCAAGATGGGAAAGTAAATGCATTTTTGAAGCATGGTCATGGTCTCACGTACCATTTCTAGAGCATATATTTGTTCAAGGAAAGAGCACTAATTTGGATAATTCCTTCCACTTTTTGAGATTTATATTCAAAGGTTAGAGATTGAGGAATAACATATATGTTGTGTTTGATACTATACATTTATGCTTTTATATATGAAGGATTTACTTTTAATTGATTATATGATATGTGCGGAAATGGTATGTATAGAGAGTATGAGGCGCACCAGTTAGATATTTTTCACAAAATTGTATACACTCCATCCCTTATATATATAACGTGTATGATGACGAAAGTGTAAATTATCGGGATTTGGAGGCCTCCCCGTCGAAGGAGTATGAATAGACTCAAGGATCAGGGTAGTTGCAAATAGACCGACAAAGAACTCGAGATTCCCCCATCTGTAAAGAAATAACTTGATCAGACCATTAGACCGTTTCTTGTTGCCACACCACCAATACTCCAGCAAATTGTAAAAAGGAGTTGAAAATCTTTTGAGTTCAATAATTTATGAGCATTGAATAGCCAGTTGCGAGCATTAAAAGAGCAATTAGATACAAACACCAATCTCAAATTAGATACACACCACATCATTCTAGTAAAGTGACATTGTAAGAAGGTTGTGGTAACGGTTGGAAATAAGTTTTGAAATTTTCTACATTGTTAAATTATTTTTAACTCTTTATTTGATTTTAATGTACCAGTTTAATTTGATATTTATTTAAGGTTTATGGCTCCATTATTATAATGATTTAATTGTGATTTTATAAGATTTAACAAGTATTTGACCGTTATATTTTATATATTTATGTGACCTATTTATAATTGGGTTTATTATAATATTATGACTTCTAATTAGGCCACTTAATATTTTATAACGGTCAAAATTTTACAACTATTTAAAGGGCCATATAGCTTTTTTCATTTGGCACATTGAGAGAGATGCAGATTTTGTATAGCTTATGAGTTGAGAAATATTTTATACTCCCACAAGTATTTGTAGAGTTTTGCAACGTGATTGTGTACTGGTTCTTAGTCTCCTCGTGGTCGTGCACATGGAATGAGACACTACTGAGAGCTAATGGGGTTTTATCCTGGAGTCATGGTCAACCATTAAAACCTGTATGTAGGGAGGCAATCATGGCTTTAGGTCAGCGACAAGTGTCGTGACTCTCCATCGGTGCAGCTTTTCTAATTTTTAAATTTATTTCATTCATTTTCGTACTATATGTAATTATCATAATATATATAATGATATTTTATATATAAAATAATTTTGAGATATGATTATAAACGGTGTATGGCGGTGGAGAGTTGGTATTGGGTATAGCGATGCTAGCTTCCAATTTGATATAGACGATGGTAAGTCTCAGTTTGGTTTAATTGTCAAGCTGAATGGTGGTGTGGTAGCTTGGAAGAGTTTCAAGTAGGATACCAGAACTGATTCCACTATAGAAGCTGAATACATAGCGGCTTCAGAAGTTGCTAAGGAAGCGATTTGGATAAAGAACTATATTTAAGAATTGGGTGTAGTGCCTAGCATTGCTGAGCCTATAGTTATCTTTTGTGATAATAATGGTGCGATAGCTCAAGCGAATGAGCCGAGATCTCATCACAAATTCAAGTACATTGTTAAACGCTACCATCTACTGCGAGAGATAGTGGGCAGAGGTGATGTGAGAGTTGATCACGTCACATTGACAGAAAATACGATAGATCCACTAACCAAGCCCCATTTCACAGGTTCCCCGTAGTCATCTGGACAAGATGGGACTAAGGCAAATGGGTGATTGGTTTTAGGTCAAGTGAAAGATTTTTAGGATAGGTGATTCGAAAACCAATTAGATTGGCTATTTTTAATCTATTTAAGCAATTTTTTATTATTTTTGTAATATTGAATTAAATGAATAAGAGTAAGTACTAATCTAGCCTTAGTTTGTTGTTTTTACTCATTGAATTTTCATGCATTGCAACAAAGCCTACAGATCACTAATCAACCAATGAAATTGGGTTGCACATTTGATGTAAACTATGAAACCAGCTTCCGAGGGTTGGATCTGAAATATTCAAAGTTGATAGCTCCGAGAATAGGCATAGAGGATTCTATAAAGACTTGCACTAAACATTGCGTCCATATGATAGGTGCCGTGCTTCATAGGTGATAGGCTTATGACGTCTATGCAATTTTAGTAGGTGGTTGACAAAGTTTGTCAAGCCTACTGAACTGACTCATGGGGAGTCATCATATGGAAGCCTGTGAGGCTAGGTCGTTATGACTTGAACTCCTCGACTCCAATAGTATGGGGCTTAGTCCTTAGACTTGGGGATCCACATAGTCTCATGTATGGGACGATTGTATCTACACTACAAAAAAAAGCGGGATTTGGCACGATCACGGCACCCGTTTCAAAGCCCATTCCATCTTGTAGAGTCTTTGGAACGTTTGAGAAATGGATATTGAAAGATGACGTCAGGTGCAATATTTTTCTTGGGTTACAAATTTGGAACTGTTAAACCATATTCCGTGCCAAAATGGTGACGGAAAATCGTAGGAACTCAGTTGGGAACACTATGTTAGATTTAGGAACGGACACAATGTAACAGTTCGTATAGCCACTGCATAATATGTCTCAAAATTCACAGTTCGAAAATGTATTTCTAAATGAGTTACAATTTAGAACGGTCATTGTACACTGTTAACAAAATATTCGAAAAACCATTCCAAAATAAGAGTTTTTTTTAAAGAAGCAATGCGTGTCTATAACCGTTCCAAAATATGGTACAAATTGGAACGGTTCCCTATAATTATTTACTATGCGTTACTAAATCCATTCTAAATGATCTTCAACGGCTATATTTCAACAGTCGAAAAATCATTTCAAAGACTGTCTCCAACACCGTTCCAAAAGCATGAATTAACGGCTAGATATGTATTCCTATACTCGTTCCAAAGACCTTTTCAAATTCTTCTATATAAATGTGTTCCTCCCTTTCCATTTAATCTCACTATCTTCTTCAATTCTTCTTATTCTCTCTCTATTTTCTAAATTTCTCTCTAATTTTTTTTATACTCTCACTAACCTACTAATATTTTTGTACTCTTCTTCGTTAATTGTATCTAGAATTATCATTGATATTTGGAGTTGTTTTGATCAGGTAACAACTTTAATTTAACCCTTTATTTGTCAATTGATTATATATTTGTTGTAATTTTGTTATATTGAATTACATTTAATGTTATAACAATATATATATGTGTGTGTAGGAGTAATCATCATGTTGAGATAGTTGAGGAGATGGATGTATGAGAAGAACCTTTCGAATAGGATGGGTCTTACTCAGAAATTTCAGGATGCTGTTGCTATATTTATAAAATGGATGAAGTATCGACATTCATATATGGATGGTGAGAAAATTAGTTGTCCTTGTCGGAAGTGCAAGATAAGTTTTCAGAACCACGGATGAGATAAATTTTCACCTATTTATGGAAGATTTTATGCCATATTATTACAATTGGACTTCTCATAGCGAGAAGAGGGTGAAGGAGTATTTTGAGGCTATAACGGCGGCCCCGTTGCGTGACGAGAAAATTCCAGTTTCTCATATTATGCAGGGGAGGAGTACACTTTGGGGTAATGCGGTGTACATGGATTGGGTCTAGAGGATGGTTTTTGATGCCGTCAGGCCGCCCACCTAGTCTTCTAATTATAATCAGGATGGTACGAGGTCGTGTCCTACTGATACAGGGATTAGTTCATATTACGGTGGGGGACTATAAGATTATGTATCTGGGTTGGCAGATCAATTTTACGATGTAGTGTATGATGCCGTGCAGCCATTGTGGAACTGTTGCACCGAATCTCAATTGGGGGCTGTAGTTGAGGTGATGAATATTAAAACCGAAGGCCATATATCTCAGCATATATACGATCGAATATCGTAGTGGGCTGATCATTTATTGCGGCATGACCAAACCCTGCCCCAGGATTACTATAGTACGAAGAAATTGATAAGAGACTTGGGTTTACCAGTTGAGAAGATTGATGCGTGTAAGAATGGTTGCATGTTGTACTGGAAGGAAGACATTGATCTGGATTACTGCAATTTTTTTGGAGATGCTAGGTACAAGCTGACCAGGGAGCAAAATTCTAATCGCAAGAAGACATTGTATGCCATTCTTAGGTACCTGCTGATTACCCCTAGCCTGCAGAGGTTGTATGCTTAAGAAGCGACTACTGAGCAAATGACATGGCATGCTAACCATCAGACGGAGGAGGGATTCATGTGTCATCCATCTGATGCAGAGGCATGGAGGCATTTTGACCGCACATATCTTGATGTTATAGAAGAGCCCTGTAATATTAGACTGGGTTTGTGCACAGATGGATTCGCACCGCACGGGCAGTACAATCGTATGTACTCGTGTTGGCCAGTTCTACTTACACCGTAGAATCACCCTCCTCGGAATGTGCATGAGTTCTGAGTATATGTTTCTTAGGATGGTGATCCCCGATCTCTCCAATCCGAAATGTCTAATCGGTGTTTACCTGGAGCCGTTGATCGAGGAGTTGCAGAATTTGTGGCATGTGGGTATACTGACGCGTGATAGTGTGAAGAACGAGACATCTACAAGGCGCGCAGCATTGATGTGGACTGTGAACGACCTACCCGCTTAGGTGATGGCGTTTGGATGGAGTTCTGCTAGTGTTATGGGTGTCGAATTTGTGTGGAAGACACACGTGCATTCTACCTATAGAACGGTAGGAAAGTCTGCTATTTTGACTGCAATAGAGAGTTTCTCCCCCCAGACTATCCCTACCGCCGGAACAAGAAATTATTCACTAAGAATTGAGTAGAGAGGAAGGTTGAACGATCAAGATTGATGGGAGAACAGATCCGCGAATGGGTTGAAGAGTTCAATCATGCGGTTGAGGTCCAGGAGTGATTTGAAGTTTCCTGATGGGTACGCATCTAATTTGGGCTGTTGAGTTGACATGAAGGAGATGAGGCTTCACGGCATGAAAAGTCATGATTGCCACGTATTCATACAGAAGTTGATACCGATTGCCTTCTTTGAAATGCTTCCTGAGCCGGTTTGGAGTGCATTAACCGAGGTCGTATGTATGGCTGCACTCGATATGAACAAGGTACAATAATTGGAGGCTAGTGTCGCAACCATCTTGTGCAACCTCGAGAAAATATTTCCGCCAGCTTTCGTCGGCTCAATAGGGCACGTAATTGTTCATCTGCCATATGAAGCGCACGTGGGAGCGCCTGTGCAATACAGGTGGATGTATCCATTTGAGAGGTAATTGTTACATGGGTTATTCTAGTTTTTTCAAATAGTTCTAGTGTCATTATATTTCTAATAAATATCCGGTTATTAGATTCCTTCGAGGCTTGAAATGAAGCACACATGGAGGCGTCAATTGTAGAGTTTTACCTTGTAAAAGAAATCAATCTCTTCACTTCTCACTACTTTGAGCCCCAAATTCCTTGCAAACGGATCAGGCCACGTAGAAATGACAACTTCTGTATGAACAACACTCTTATCCAACTGTCTGTGTTCAACTACCCTAGTCGAGGTAGTGGTGCATCAAAGAAGAGATATCTTAGTGGTACGAAACACTACATAATTGAGACGTATATATTGACCAACTGTGAAATAGTCATGCCATACTACGAGTAAGTGTAAATTTTGTCGATGTAGTGTATTCACATTAATTATTATTAATTTTGGACTTTTACCCTATGTATGTGAACAGGTCATTTTTTAATGAACTTTACGAGCACTAACATGCGGAAGACCCTATTATTGATGAGCTAGTAGTGTCTCAGTTCAAGGATTGGTTCAAATGTGTGTAAGTTGTGTGTTTTTAATTGTGTCAACTATACTTTGTTAATATATGATTCCTCTTATAATATTCTCAACACAGGTTAAATCCGAATTGAATTACACATACAACGAGCTTTTGAAGTTGCACTATTGGAATTCTACAGCTGAGGTCACAACGTTCCCGTGCTACTTTTGTAAATGGCTACAACTTCCACACTGAAGTGCACAACATAGGGAAATCCACTATGAACTGTGGGGTGTGTGTCAAAAGCTCATCATGTACCAATATGGACTGCGACTTCTACGGGATTCTCAAAGAGATAATCCAGTTGATTTACCCATTTATTTCAAACATGCAGATCATTCTGTTTAAATGCTTCTAGGCCGAACCCGTGAGAGGTGCGAAGGTACATCCTTGTTATCACCTCGTTGATTTAAAAATTTACTATGGAGTCATAATTATATCATAATAAAAATTAATATATCAAAATATATTAGAAGAATAAAAAAATACAAAAATATAAATACCAATTTTTTAAAGACTATAGGAATTAAAAGTAACTTAAAATTTGAAGTAAAATCAGTATGTTAAAGTTTTTATGTCAAGAATAAAAATATTAAAATTATGTAGATAACAAATAAATAATTATTTACCACTAGGATTATAATTGAATATTATTGCCAATAAATAATTAGCACACCTATTCTTAAAATAATATATAAGTCTTATTCTATCAATGATGGATTTAATGAGCAACTTATATAATTATAGGAGATAAAAATGTAGTTAGATAAAAGTCCATTATTATTATATAGTTCAAATAACTATTATAATGTGGATGTTGGTTTTTTGGTATTTCTCTCAATTTCCATATTAAATATGAGTTCTACTTCAAATTGAAATAATTTTCGAAAGAAATGCATTATCTTTTATTTTTTTTAATTGTTTTTACTTCTATATTATGGGTTGAATTCATAATCAACTCATATCAGTCCCATTAAGAATTCTTATCCAATCCATAAGAAATATAATTTTATTTAAATCCCACCCCTAACAATTCATTCTAAATTATAATTATTGTGAGCAAAAAATGGTGCTTGGATCTAGTTGGAGTAGAAAGTAATCAAATAAAATGCTACGGAATAAATGAGTGTAAATGAGTAAAACTGATCATGTTATTGCTTGTTTTCCTTTTAACAAGGAAGAGATTGGCGTTAAAGTAAAACTCAAGTATGAAATTATAGTGTCCTTTCAGCTAAAATTATTGCATAAAGGCGAAAATAGTAGTATTGTGAACCATGTTTTCTCATGTTAGGGGATCTTTCTATTTATAGGCAACCATCACTTGGTTGTAGAAGACCAAAACCCTAAGAATTCAGTGGAGGATTCTCATAGATTTTGTAAAGCATGATCTCGAAGTGTTTGGATAAGGCTCCATCCCTCATAGCTTCGGTGGAAGGTCATCTCCTAGCGATTGAGGGATCCATCCAAATTCGATGGAGGGATATCTCCCAGTAGTTGGAGGATCACAATTGTCGGGGGTAGTTAGAGTCTACTGTGGACGAGGGCATCTTTTGAGAATAAGGTTGCCTTCTCAAATTTTCGGCGAGGGTGTTGAGGAGATGTTTTCCCTTAGTTAGAGTTCAAACTTTTAGGATTTAAAGGTTACATATTGCTCGCGGAAGCCACTTGTCCCTGAGGAGGCAACTCTGGTGTGGTGTTTTCAGAGGTCCTACATGAATGTTACCTAGGATACTCGTGAACACCAAGTGATATGGGTTTCGACTTTGGTTGGGGATTCCAAATCCCTAAGCTTCCTTATGGGCATGTGAGGCGGATCTAGGCCTCCTCGAATTTGGATTATTTGGGCTTCTTTGACCAATTTTATTTCTTCGAGGCGCCTCCTGTCGAATAACCTAGGAGCTCTACTCATACTGGGCCTCTTGGGGGCACCTGAGCTTGAAATTTCTTTGGACTTTTACGATCTGTTTTTTCTTTTGGAATACTTGGACCTCTTTGGACCAGCCTTTTTTTATAGACATCATTCAATAACAAATCTAACCAAACCCAAAATTACTTGGATTGGATTGAACCTATAGATCTTAACACACATTTACATCCCAAAATTTCATATACATAAATATATACATTTATATACATCTCGTACGTAAAATTAGAGTAACATAATGGTGAATGGAGAACACAAGATGCTGAGTTTCATCAAACCAAAATTTTAAGGGGTTTCTTGAATATACTAAGGCCGTGTTTACCTAGTTGCATCCCATATCCGTCCTTGGGATTAATTTAGGACTATTATTGGGATTGTGCCAATTGGGATAAAGTACTGGTGGCTGTTTACTACCTCGGACAAGAACGACAATATATTCTTACAACTCTAGTTCTATTACCTTTTTGCCCCTAGAAGTTTTGTTCACTTCAAGTTGAGTTTCCCTCCATATATGCTTAACTTCCATCAATTTTTTGTGCTAATAAATGAAAAACAAAAGAATCAACCCATTATTTTGATCGGAGAGTAGCTAATGCAAAAGTGAATTAGAATCAGATGCAAGATAACATATTAGGAAGAGCTTATTTGAACTTGAACAAATGGAAAAGTATTCTAGAATACAGAAAAACTGTGCAAGGATTAGTCACTTAAAAATTTCTCAAAAGTCTATTCAAACTCCATCAGTCCCTTCTAGATTGCAACAAGTAAAAAGCAAAATTACAAAAGGAACAACCAGGATGTAAGGAAGATAAAAATTTTCTTCTGAAGAGAAAGACCACAACCTATTAATTTTAGTCCTATCAAGTGTTAGCTAGCCATAAGGAATTCTTGTTGATCGAGGAATACGTATCACCACGAAGCATCATACTGACTTTTTAACAAGTAGATTACCAAAGGCGGGAGAAGAGTCCCCATGAATCAAATAAACATGAATTAACCTGAAGTTGCCCAGTGGACAGAAAGAAGTCCTTTAAGAATTCATGCTTATAAGACCTGGAGGAAGATCAAAAGGTTAAAAACATATACCACGTCACATAAGGAGGGTTTCCTCCAATTGCATTTCAAGGTAGTTTGGAACGATTAATAGTTCTTACCGTGCATATGTAACAAAAAGATCGTGTGCAAGTGGTCTGGCCTGTATTGTTGAAAAAAACTCCAATGGCACTCTCTGCAATATTACAATCTCGACGGGATCGCCCCCTTTTCCATCGGAATCTTCTCTCTAAGATTTCGGCGTCGTCCCAATGAATTTTTGGGCATATCATATACCGTTGCAACTCTCTCACCAAGACGAATATTTTCATACCATCAATTTGGATTTTTATTGATCGGAAAGAGTGGGCTCCAACCACGAACTCTGAATGGTTTTCGCCTCGATTCATCGCCATACGGATGAATTCCGGTCGCGGACTACCATCATTGGATTCGCCTCGTCCTGACGGTTCTAACACGACCAGCCTTGCCCATTTTCATCAAGGATTGGCTTAGATTTGAATAAGTTCCTTCTCGTGCCGCCGCTCAATGCCGTGCCTAAGGCAGTAGAGCTCCCTCAATACCGGTCTGTCCAAGGTGGATCAAAATGCACTCTCTCATTTTCGCTTTGTTTTTAGGAAGAAGATCAATGGGCAAAGAGATCTAGATAGGAGAAGGAAGGAGAAGAAGGCAAAGAGATCTAGATTGGAGAAGGAAGGAGAAGAACCAGAGGTAGGATTTGAAAATATAATTTAAAAAATGAAGGGGTAAATTTGGGAAAGAAGAACGCAGAGTCTTCGGGATAATTTAATCCCATCCTTGGAGGCCAGATTGTAATCCAACACTAGTATAGCATAGGATCGGGCTTTGTTGGTCAATCACGGGTTGGCCAATTTGCAAGTAAACGGGCTACTATCGGCAACTATACTGGATATACTGCTTAATACATGCAAGTAAATACGGCCTAAACGTACATAAAGAAGTTTTAGAAGGTGTAGGAATCTGTAACCATCTCTTAAGGTATTAACACTAAATTGTTCCTAAACTTTTCAATTTAAGTGATGTCGTTGTTTATTGTAGTATTAAAGCCAGGTCAAACAAGAGGTTCTGATCTTAATTTCATTGCTACCTATTCATATAAATTGAAAAAAAAATTCGCATGCTAAAAGCTACACAATATTCATGGTGTTGAAGTGATTAAAAGGTTTTCCATTGCTTTTTCTACTATGACCAAAAACATAACATATGAGATAGGACTAGAAAAGGGCAAAGCTTTTTTGGGTAAATGTAAGTTTCATTAATAAAACAAGATCATACAGTACAACTGTGCTCAACTGGTGGTTTCTCCCTTGACAGGCCAAGGGATACGCCATAATCTATATAACGCACATGAACTAACAGAACGAGATAAATTAACACTGATAGTTCTCTGTCTAATATCTTCCACAATAATAGTGGTTATGATATTCGATTGTCGTATGCTCAAAGCGTCTCAAATTTTGTTCCCTCGAAATTTGGTAAATGCAAGCAGCCAGGAGTGCACGATAAGCCAAGTTAATGATATGTTTTCCTCTCTATTATTAATTACAGCCCACTCAACGTCCCATGACCACTCTGTATTAGGCCATTCAAACCGAACAATCCGTCGAATCGCTGTCAGGCATCTTATGGCATAACGGCATTGAAATAATAGATGAGTATGTGTCTCTATTGCACCCTCATCACATAATATAGGGCAAAACTTTTCTGAGGAAATTTTTATCCATAATTAAAATTATTGACTCCATAACAAATGAATCACATTTAGTCAAATAGTTTATTTATTTGGATTCCACTGTAGGTGTCCTCATCTTACATTGAAAAATAATTTGGAAATGTTGCCTATATATAATAAAATTTGAGACCAACTGGACGATAAAGGCATGATCATCGCAATATAACTTTTAAAACGAGATGTATTTTGATATGGGATCACTATCATTGTAATATTGCCGGTGCAATTATGATATTCGACTATCCCTCTGCTAAATCTGTATCAAATTCAATTAATACAGATGGATTTTGCGACGAGCTTGCGGCACATGACCATCCTTTTATGCCAATTTGTTACAAATTGGCTTCAAAATGTGTCGCAAGACCGTTACAAAGCTGCTAGAATAAGCTTGGTGTCGCAAATTTTAGGCAAATATTGGACTAGAAATCAATTTTGGGATAATTTTTCTTGCAATAGATTGAGATTGTTCTCTTTCTTGCCAAATTAAAGCCATTCTTGGAGATGGCATTTGCAACGATTAATTTGTCGCAAAATTTCGTTCCAGTATTGTGATGGATTTTGCGATGTTTTTTGGCACCTGTCCATCACCACTGTAAACTTGTTAAAAATGTCATTGCGAATTGTGATTCCTTCACAAATATTCTAGCGCAATTTAACCTTTTTTAGGTGATGTTTCATAAGAACTATTTAAGAAAAATTGCATAAAACCCCTCTGTATTTTTAAATATTAACTAAAAACTCCCTATGTTAAAAGAATAGATAAAAAAACCCCTGTGTTTTCTAAAATGTTGCATACTCTCCCCTTCCGTTAGATAAATCCTAACGGCGTTAAATTTTTGCTAAATCGACCGTTATACCCTTTTTATGACAATCATTGGTCTTTAAATGTAAAAAATAAACGGTCCAGATCTTAACTAATTTAAATATATTTTTTATTTATATATATTTATATATACATTATATATAACGTATATATATTATATATACTATTTCTTCAAAATCTTCTCTCTAAGATTTCGGCGTGGTCTGAAAGAATTTCTGGCCATGGCTTACACCATTGGAATCCTCTTCTCAAGGCGAACATATCTATACAATCAATTTCAACTTTCATTGATCAGAGAGATTGGGCTCCGAGCACCACCGCCAAAGCTTCTTGGTTTCGATTCGTCGTCGTCCGGATGAATTCCGGCCTGGGAGCACCACCATTAGACTCGCCTCGACCGGAAGATTCGAATGAGACCAACCTTGCCCATTTTTATCAAGTTTTTGTTGAAATCCAAAAATTTTAAATTTATTTCTGCCGTGAAATTTGTCGCCATCGATTCTCCGCCGTTTGGACGAATCACGAACTGAGACTACCACCATTTAACTCCTCTCGTTGAGATGATTTTAACGAGATCAATCTTGTCCATTTTCATCACCGTCGGCGACTCGTCGGCGTTCGACAAGACGACGGAGAAGAAAAAAATTAATTAAAATTATTTAATTTAACAAAATTTAAAAATAATAAAAAAAAATTAAATTTTTTATTTCAATATATATTAATAATTTAAATATAATATTTTATATAAGTTAAAAAAATTGATATAATTTTTAAGTATTCTTATATTTATTTAGTATAAAAAAATTGATATAATTTTTAAGTACTCTTATATTTATTTAGTATATTTTTATAAATAAATATTAAAATATATTTAAATTAAATAATAATTTAGTTTAGCATTTAATTTAATAAAATTTAAAATCATAAAAAAATATTAAAATTTTAAATTAAATATATATTAATAGTTTTAATATAATATTTTATATAAGTTAAAAAAATTTATATAAATTTTAGGTATTTTTATATCTATTTAGTATGTTTTATAAATAAATATTAAAATAAATTTTAATTAAATAATAATTTAATTTAATTAATAAAATATAATATTGTAAGTGATTTTTTATTTATATTCAAATAAAATTATTTTATTTAACAAAACTTAAAAATAATAAAAAGATATTAAAAATATTTAATTAAATATATATATATATATTAATAATTTTATTATAACATTTTATAAAAGTAAAAAAAGCTGATATAATTTTTAGGATTGTTATATTGATTTAGTATATTTTATAAATAAATATTAAAATATTTTTAAATTAAATAATAATTTAATTTAATTAATATTATATAATATCATAAGTAATTTTTATTTATATTCAAATAAAAGGGATAAATTAGAAATTTGCCCACTTAAAATCCTATTTTTGTGTTGTATGTTTGTGAGAAGATGTTAAGTTGTATATGTAGTGGAGGAGAAGGGTATTTTGGACCATTGCACTACCAAAAAAGCTGAAATAGGGTAAAAAAAGGCCCATACTCTCATTTTCACCGTGTGTACAGCACCTTCCGTCAGTTTGGGACGGAGGGGGTATTTTCTGCAGGATTTCAAAATTTATAAGGTCATTTATAACTATTTATTTAACACATGTAAATTTTGTACAATTTTAACATAACACAGGGGGTATTATACAATTTTTCCCAACTATTTATAATAGTTGTAATTTATTTACATTAAGGAACAAATAGAATGAATGTTACTTGCAAAAAACTTATTTGGTAGACTTATTTTGAAGAAGGGAAGAAATTATATGGCAACTATCGTTCTTAGGAGCATCGTCATTATAGGACTTATATAGTTTGAGCATAGTGACTTAAATCGAACTATTAATCTTCTCCAACATTCTTTACAAATCACTTTGAGGTTGCATAATTCATAAAACAACTACTATACTTGTAAATATACTTGAAAAGATTAGAAGAAAGCGAAATGAAAATTCAAATTTAAGTGGAAACGAGATATTGAAAAATCAATGAGAAGGATGTGGATATTCTCTACATAAAAAAATGTACAAATTACGAAGATAAATTAGAGGATTAAGCAACTCCTACAAACTTAATAATATTGGATATATAGGTAAGTATAGTTCTTGAAATTTATATATATAGATATTATCTATACACACTTATTTATTGTAAATTATTAGTTACTATCTGGAGTACATTGTTATTTTGTGAAATTATTGTTATGTGTTTATATGTGATTATGGTGTAAGAAAATCGGATGAATAACGGTGCAATGCGATATTTGATTATTGAATGAAATTTAACGATGAAGGTATTGATGGGGATATTGTAAATTGAGATAAAGTAAGGGTGTCAAGCTGAGTTCAGACTCATGGGTTCAACCCCACCGAATTAGTTTTGGGTTGTGTTAGTTATGATTTAAAAAGGTATGGATTTTAGTTATTCTCCACACACAATAAAATCAAACGTATTCACTCATCTCTTTCCCCATACACATACACATTTGCACAACTTTCAATTTTCAATTAAAAGCTTATAATGTTATTCTTGTTATTTCAAATTATTTACTAATTTACTTTATATTTTTATGCAACTTTTTTTTTTCATTTCATATTACGGTTTATAATTTTGAAGTATGATGAAAATGAAAACTGTCTCTCAACAAATCTAGAGATTTTGGTTGCACAACTTGGTGTTTATTCAAGATGAGCACTCAAAATTTTATGAATTATTTGATAAAATTTAGTGTTTTTTTTTTATACTTAGTAGATTTTTTATTTTATTTAATGACTTAGCAAATTAATCTTAATGTACATAGTTATTAGTCACAAGTAAGGTAAGATACAAGTTTAGTAGTATTACTTTTAAAAATAGTACTTACCTTTTTAAATAATTCTAATATTCTCCTTTTTCTTTTAATTGTATCGAATTCTAAAACCTTTAGATTCAAATTCATAAAATGGTTTATACTAATCCGACCAACCCATTTTGGACCCGATCCATTTTTAACCCGACCCATATTCAATTACCCGCATATTTGCCACCCTTAAGATAAAGAGACGACTTACCTAATTGGGGGTTATATTGTAATGACTTATAACGATGTAATTGATGATAATGTGATATATGAGATAAGAAAAATAAATATAAAGCTAGATATCATGGCACATAAGGTATCGGAATATTCCGAATAGCGGTGAATATCTTGTGCTGATAGCTACAAACTAGAGTGGTGTGGGGATGCTATATTCATTGTGATGTTCTGTGCTGATATCACTATATATTGGGGTGGTGTTGGGATTCCACATTCCATGAGTATCCTGTGTTGTATATTATATAAGGTCATTACAACAACTTCCCTTGAGGTTTGACATAATTACGAGTACCCCATTGTTGTTTGAAAATTTACCAATACCCCCTGATTTTAATGGTCATCTAACAATTAGCCCATTTCGTTAGTCTTTGTAAGGTTTCCCTCCATTTTTTGTGGTGAACTGACCAAAATGCCCTTATGAACTAAGGATTATGATTTTATGTATTTTTAAAAATATTTTATTTTTTATTGATTAATTGAATGATTTTTTTTTATTTTTTTAAATATTTTCATCCATTCCATCCGTCTTTTTTATAATTTTTTATTTTTTTTAAAAAAAAATACAATAAGGGCATAGTTGATAATTTCATAACTACATCTAAAGATTACATAATTTCATCAAATATCAGAGGGTATTGTAATTTTTCAAACAACAAAGGGGTATTCATAATTACGCCAAATCTCAGGAGAAGTTGTTGTATTTTACCATAATTATGCCACATATTTTGTTATGAAATAAGCCTCAGTGACTAGTTGAATTGAATTATAAACTGATCATCAGTATTATTAGGTGAGTTAGCAGTGATATTTTGAATTGGGAGCTCTAGGATCATAATTATATAGATACTAAACTTTGAGTAAATTTGTATTTTAAGTTTTTTCTTAACTTGAACTACACTTTTGTTCTTTTCATATGGTCATAAAAGTACAGGGAAGTATTAAAAATTTTGACAAATACAATAGTTATATCAGTATAATATATATTAACAATATATGAGTTGTATAATCAAATTAAATATGAACTTTTTATGAAAATAGAATGTATTTATGGAAGAGGTATTACACTTAATTGGGGTCAGAAACTGATAACATAAGGCTCCTCCTTTCAATTTGGTTAAAAATTAAGAACATAAGTCAAAACTGAGTGAGGGATTCTTATGCATATTATTATTACTTTTTCTTGTGGGAGTATTTTAGCATTACAACAAAATATAATATTGGTGATAAGATATCAAGTAATAATTTTAAAATTGTCACAAGAAATATTAAATGACGACATATTGCTTTTCACTACATAATTATCAGTGATAACGATTGTCTATAAAGTAGTCACTATAGATTAGTAATATATTTTTAGTGACGACATAAATAGTGACATTATAAATATATCACTAATTATTTCTAGTGACAACTTAATCACAACATATTTTTAGCTAATTCTACCAATTACAATATTAACATTCTCTCTTAACTCTTTTTCTCACCATTTCTTAATTTTTTTTGTAATGTAGCAATTATTATAATTACACTCCCCTCTCTTAAAATTTGGTGTAATTACATGTAAATTATATGTAGTTTGGGAGATCACATCGAGCACCCCTGAGGTTTACTTCCATCTAACAAATAAGTTCTCCCGTTGGTCAAAATTTACTGAATTTGCTGATATTAATATAAAAAATTGAATAAAAATTGATATTTTCCCTCGATTGACTTATTCCTAATTTATTGCAAATCGAACAATTTTTTTTCACTAAACTACCCTTATAACGATAAAAATATACATCCTCACATGCATTAATGCATGAAGATGTATAAGGATAATTTGGGACTTATTTATACCTCTTTCGTTAATATTAAACAATTCAATGAATTTTGATCAGTAGAGGGACTTATTTGTTATACGAAAGCAAACCTCAAGAATCTTAAATGTAATTTCCAAAACTACAAAAAAATCTATATGTAATAATTACACCAAACTTTAAAAAAGAAGAGTGTAATAATCCCTTTTTCCTAAACATTACAACTTGTGTTCATAGAAGAAGACCAAAATGTAGCACTTACTTGTTTCAAACATAGATAGGATGCATTTAAACCCATAGAAGAAGACCAAACAAATCAGTAAAGTAGTTTTATAACACGGCACGTACAATTAACATATGTCCCTTTAAAAAAAAATACACTAGTGAAGTAATATATGTCGACGCGGTTCCAACAAACCAAATAAATTAATCCAATTATGCCGGAAAAATTGAAAACTGCACAGCAATAATTGTCTGGTCTGGGGCATATATATATATATGTATATGATATTGAAAGTGAATATCTGTAGAGTAATTCATTATTAACATTTATTATTTCTTTCTACTTGAAATTCTCCAGCACCTTCGTATTTATGACATTACAGAAATACGTTTTTATTGGCCTTGGAATTCTCCAATCCTGTAGTTATTTAATAACAGTATTTAATTTTTATCATCAATGCATTAACCTCCACATCGACCACTTTTATTTACTTTGTGCCTTTTGTACAGTATTCCTTAAAAGCGTGAAAAGCATGTACTGTATATACAAGCGCAGTTCCATTTGTACCTGAAAATTTTGATGGATAGCTTATAATTATTTGTCAATAAATGACTTGCATTATTCGACATTTATACCTTTGAATTAAATATCGTATTGTGTAAATAGTGTTGCCCTCTTAATTTTTGGCCATACTGGGAATATGAATTATATCTGAGACATTAAAGCAAAGTTATTGCTAGAATTTTTATGGGTTTTCCACAATTATACATAATTATTCTACATCTTCCGATATTCTTTCCAAAGTTTTTTGTCATATTATTTTGTATTGATCAATAAGAATTCTTTGTGTTAATGATCACATGAAAAATATGAGAGGGAAATAATCTTATTGTCTAATATTAATTTTAGGGGATAATTACACTTCTCTCCCCTGAGGTTTGGTGTAATTATACGTAATTCTCATGTGGTTTGAAAAATTACATCTAGTACTCCTGACATATGCTTCTGTCTAACAAATAAATCTCTCCATTAATCAAAATCTATCGAATTTGTTGATATTAATGAAAAATTAAAAAAGAATTCTATATTTACCTCCAATTGACTTATTACTGATTTATTGCAAGTCAAATGAATCTTTTTTATGATCAAATTACCCTCATACGTCTTCATGTGTTAATGCATGCGAGAAGGTATATTTTTACCGTTATAAGGGTAGCTTATAAAAAAAAATTGTTTAACCAGCAATAAGTTAGTAATAAGTCAATCAAAGGTAAATATCAATTTTCAGTCTTTTTCTTTTTTTAATATTAGCAAATTTGGTGAATTTTGACTAAGGGAAGGACATTTTTGATAAATGGAAGCAAATCTCAAAGGAGGGGAGTGTAATTATCCCTAATTATTGTTGTGTTCTAAGTCCTAGATCAGGTAGTGACCATAAAATCAATCGGCATAAAGAAGCTCAAATAGCCCAAAGCAAGGAAAAAACAACAAAAAGACCACAAGAGTATGAAGTCCAAGACCCTTCATAGAGATAGGAGCCTAATCCAGATAACCCAAACTAGAAGGCACCCTTAGATAATTCTGGTGGCAAATTCACATGGAATTTCCCAATCCAAGTTATCTAAAGACTCGTTGGAATGGATAAATGTCGGCCGCCAAAGATAGCATATGTGGCGGCTGATAACGATGGACAAAGTCGTCCTTATTCGGGACGTAATCTCCTGCCCGAGAATTTGGGAACAGGATTGTGGAAGGATATCCCCAAACCTCTCCCCCAAAGATTAGGACTTTGGATGTTGAAGGGATATCTCTCCTACTAAAGCTGAAGAGATCTTTGTTTTATCCTCCCGCTCGAGGAGTACCTATAAATAGCAAGCTCCCCTAATTGAAATGGATAACTTTTCAATTATACTTGCACACAAAGATCCACAGTCTACAACATTTATCTTCCCGATTTTATTAATTCAAACACCAACATCTGCGCCAGAGTGATAACAACCTTTTTGTAGGTTCTAAGCATAGTACTTGCAAACCAAGGTCCAAAGATCTAGAGTTGGCGGCTAGAATCAAGAATTTTTTGCTCACATCAATTGGTTTTGGACTATTGGAAATATATAGATCTAGGACGTTAGATAATGGAAACTGCTAATATTGGAATTGAAAGAAGGGAAGGAACTCACCAGCTAGTTGAGAGACCAAAACATCCATGGTGCGGATGGACACCATTCTAACGTCCACCTCGCAATGGACGTATGGAGACTAATCCACGTGATCTCCCATGTGTCTGCTCCTCCTTAGATATCTCATCTAGAGGCTTCTTTTCGTTCCCCAAAAGCAGTTCCAGCAGATGATTATTGCAACCTCTAGTCCTGTTAATAGTACCTATTGTTGACGTTATGGTTAATCCTACTATGAATGTGTAGTGAACCGCATTGCGAGATGGACCACCGAGAGAAAGGACAGAGCTCTTACTCCTGTAGGAGGAGCCCCCCAACGATTGGAAGGAGAGTATGGAACAAACTCCAACATGAGCTCCTAGACATGCAAACTTTTCCTAGGAGCCCCTTGAAAGGACTATGAGGGTATCCCCTCCGCAAGAAGGTCCTCGCGGATGAAGTCCCTAACTAATTGCCAGACACCCAACATGGCGAAGTATGATAGGTTCATTGACCCACAAGAGAACTTTCCCTTCTTGGAGAATGTCGTCATTCTCCATTGGTATAATGATGAGGTCAAGTATCGTGTGTTCGTGACTACCTTAACTTGCTCAGCCTAGCAGTTGCTCAACCAACTGCCCATGGACTCCATTTGGTCATTTTGGGAGTTTCATTCTGTATTTCTCCATTAATTAAATAGCATCAAGACACATCAGAGGATGGAGATGAGCCTCTTCAAGGTCCAGTAGGAGGAGATTGAGTCTCTAAGGGAATACTTTTAGTGCTTCAATGTAGCAATCTTGATGTTTGTCTTTGCCACATCTAAAGTTCTAGCCAGTGACTTTGCGCAAGGACTACTAGATTAGGATTTCTTCAAGTCTTTCTGTAAAGAGCCTACTTCCGGCTTTGATAACCTCTCAGCCTTGGTATAAAATACATCAATATGGAGGAAATCCATCCCAGTAAGAAGGAAGACCTGAGCAAGAAGCTTCTATAAGAAAAAGCAACCAAGCAGCCCAAAATGGAATAGATGGATGAAAAGGCCTCATTCTAGAAAGAATAGGCCTCCTACACCCTTCCTGAACATGCCTATCTCACCCAGGCATTGATGGCCGCAAAAGGTAAGGGATTGCTAGTGTGGTCGAAAAAGGCTAAAGATAGACCTACCAAGCAGTGGTCGGACAAATATTGCCTCTTCTCAATGTGTATAGGCACTTGATTGAAGAGTGTCACTAGCTTAAGAATGAGATTAAAAGACTTATTCGACATGGATACCTCCAAGAGTTTGTCTTTAAGGAAAAATCCTAGGGCACCATCTCATACAAATATTGTGATTTTCAGAAGGAGAAACGCTCAGACAAATACAACCCAGAGCAACACCTAAAGGTGATCCCCAAACACCAAGCTAGAGCAGGACATGAAACGCCCGACTTCCCCATGGAGATGTGTCATTCGGATAATCTCTAGAGCATCCACTGGAGAGGTTTTCCACTGACTTAGAAGACCCAAGTCACATAACTGAAGGAACCCCTCGTGAAGATGCCCTGCACGTGTGAATGGATGCAAGCCCCCCCCATCATTCAGTTCTAACCCACCAAGGTTGGGGGGGGGGGGTCCATGGGCCCCATAAAGACACCTTGGTTATCACAGTCACTGTGGCTAACTATGAAGTTAACCAGATGTTATTGATTTCGATAGCTCGATCGATATCTTATTTGGAGAAGCATGCGATCAAATGGGGTTCGTAGACATCTCCTTGTACAACCTTGCATAGGAGGTAGTCTATCCTCAAGGAATGGTGTCTCTTCCCTTATATCTAGGGCCAGAGTCCTTAAGGAAAACATGCATGGTTAAGTTCATAGTGGTGATTGTCCCATCATCGTATAACGGCATCCTAGGGAGGCCCACTCTTAAAGCGATCCAGGTGGTCATCTCTATCTATCATACGAAAATTAAATTCCCTATAAGAAAAAGGGTTAGAAAAGTTACTAGGGATCAACTCTAAGGTGGGAAGTGCTATGTTGAGGTCATGCGCAAAAGTTCTCGATCGGCTTTCAGGAAAAGTCTCTTCTTGAGAAGGGAAGAGGACTTCAGTGATGTAGTGTTTATGCGGGTTCAACCTGTAAAAATTTATTGGATGTTGAGATAGCACCTGATCAACTGGAGAAGACTACATGTATCCAGCTCATAGCTTAATCCTCACTTGAAAGAGAGACTAATATTCTGTTTAAGAAATAATGTGGATTTTTTTGCATGCCCTCCCTCCCCATATTTGGAGGGAATTAGCCCAAAAATGATGATGCACCACCTCAATATTAAATCTACCATGAAGCCCATAAAGCATAAGAAACGCCACTTTGAACTTGAAAATGACAAATCATCTAGACCAAGGTGGATAAGCTCCTGGCAGCGGGTCATATCAACAAAATCTAAATTCCAAAATGCCCGACAAATGTGACGCTCGTGCCCATAGGCGGACACAAATGGAAAATGTACGTTGACTTTTGGAACCTAAACCAAGCATGCCCTGAGAATTTCTACCTACTGCCTAGAATAAATCAAGTGGTGACTCCACCTCTAGGGGTACCTTCTGCTACTTAACTATGCCATTTGGGGTGAAGAACACCGGTGTAGGGATCCGAATCGAACTTAATCTTTAGGGCCCCTGATCCTGACTCACTTTGAGTAGTGCGAGTTTGGTACTCATACTTGTTAGAATAAGTGACCAAAAGCCAAGTGGACTGGTTGTTTGCCGTTTGCCAATCTTTATCGAATAATATTAAATTTATCAAGTTGGCAGTGTGTTTCATTGTGCTTACTACTAATATTGAACGGGGTTTCAATGTCATAATGAAATGTCAACAGACCGAAAGGTTAAACCCGTGGAGTTGGGTTGCGCATATGTTTGGCAGCTATGAAACGAACTCGTAATGGTCACTTTGAAACGTTCGAAGTAGAGGACCTCGTGATAGGGTATTGAGGGTCCTATAGAGACTTTCACTAAGTATTGCAGCCATGTTTTGTCGGCAAGAGAAGTAGATAGTTTGTGCAGTTTTAATGAGTTAGTTGGTAAAGGTAGTCAATTGACTAAATTGCTTAGATGGAATCGTTATATGGAAGCCTCTTAAAGCTTGGTCAGTGTGATTGCGATACTCAGTTCTAATAGTACAAGATTAGTTCTTAGACTTGTGGAATCATGACAGTCACGTCCATACGAAAACTGTATTTTGGATATGGCAAGCGGTGATTATGTCTTGAGGCATGGTTATCATAAGCCTTATCCAGTGCAGTCGGAATATGTGGCGAGGACGTTGGATTCCAAGAGAGGATCTATCACCTATCAATATATGACAATGCATTCTCCTATGCGCTTTGAGATGGTTTAAATTTTAAAAGTCTTTAGCAAAAGCGATTGATTAATCAGGGATAGGTTTCCTAGATCGGATCAATAGAGTAAACACGCCTCGAGTATTTAGCATAATTGCCTAGTTAATGATGGGAACCAACGTCCAATTACATCCCCTAGACTAAGGTCTAGAGACGATTGAGAGTAAGACCGTACTTGTATGGATTTGGAGCCTAAATGATCGCGTTGCTATTCACCTAGATTCTAGTGTCATGGACCATTGCTAGACGGCCACCTATGCTATTTCATATTATGAGATAATCGAAAACAATTAATTAAATTGAATTTAATTAATTGTGTTGGTCACACAAGCCCAAGTCTAGTTATGGGTGAACCTAAAGAGTCACAACCTGCAACTATAACGGGATAGAGTTATTTGGAATTACTTCCAGAAGAATCGGATTAATTTAATTGGATTAAATTAATTTTTTGAGGGAATAAATGATTGGATCATTTATTTAGACCAATTCATTGGGTAGATGACTTGAAATTTAATTAATTGGATTCATTAGAATTTCAAGCTAGCAACTAAAATTAATTGGATTAATTTTATTGGGTTTGGTCAAATTGGATTTATAAATTGAAAGAAACATAATAAATGGGTTGGATCCTTTAATTGGATAAAAGGATGTTTTAATGTCAGGCTTATATAGTAAACTAGATTTGATTAGTTCATAAGACACGGGCTTGAATTAATTTTAATTAATCAAGTCAATCCGTTAAAATACATGCCCAAGGCCTTGGTTAGACTTTGGCTAGGTTAAGGAGGAGCCAAAACTCCTCCTTGGGTTTGGTGTGGCCGAATTTGTGCCCAACGGTGAACCAAAATCAGCCACAAGGTGCTCTTAGGGTAGTGGTTGGTTGTTGGAGTCTTGCTAGGTTAAGACTCCTTAGCATTATATGACTAGGTCATGTTTAAAGCCACAAAACCTACCCTCGCCGTCCATGAGCTGCAGCAACACTCACTCACACGTTTTCTCTCTTCATTCACTCTCCAAAACTCTCTCAAGATCTTATAGATCAAAAGAGAACCAAAGAATCAAATATTAATCAATAACATTTTTTATTCTTTGCACTTCTGTGGAGGTTTTTGCTAGCACGAATTTCCACATTCTTTAGAGGTGGTGTCATAGACTTTGGAGGGTCTCCACATCGAGATCTCACCGTGAATGGATCCGGAACAAAGAATCAATACTTGTAGTCGAACGAGAAAAAAATAGGAGTAAAAATCTCTTTTAGTATTTTCGTCCTTCTTATTTGTTTTTTCTCATAATTCTTGGCCTTCTTTATTTTATTTTTACACTAAACGTCCCAAAAAAGATTAAGGGTACACCCCTTGATCGGGATTTAATTGTATATTAATTGTATTTTTTTTTTGTTGCGCTTCCGTTGTGTTTCTCAGACCGATTCACTTCCTTCAATACTATCGGGTCCGGGATGGGTCTGGGCCCTAAAATATTGGATCCAGTAGAATTCAGGATAGGTTACGAATTTTATACTAGACCAGCCCTGAACTATTTTTTTATTCATATGTAATACATTATTAATAATTAATTATGATATTATAGGTAGACTTTTAAATAATTTTGCGTATAGCCTACTCTACATATGAAATAATTGAATGTATTATTTGTATTATATAATTCATTTTAGGTAAAACTATGTTAATTTAAATTGATACTACTAATTGAGAAATTAAAAAGTTAGATGAATGTTTTCTATATATTATATAATTCATTGTATATCCAAAATTATATTAAAATACCTGAATCTAAAATGATATTATTTATTAAAATAATAAAAAATTACTTAGATCAAAATTCATGTTAAGTTACTAAATTTTAAATGATATTACTTAATAAAAAAAATAAAAATATAGTTGAGTGTATGATCTGTCTTATACAATTAATTTTAGATTGAAAACTATATTAAAGTATTTAAATATAAACTAAAAATACTTATTAAAAAAATAAAATATTAGTTGAGTGTATTCTTTGTCTTATATAATTCATTTTAGATAAAAAAAATTATGTTAAATTACTAAATTTAAATTGATATTACTTAATTAAAAAATTAAACAAATTTAAATAGGGTGGGGCGGGGCGGGGCGAGGCAATCCAAGGCTAACGGGATGGGGGCGGGGTATTAGCGAGGCAGGAAGGGGTGGGGTTTCACAAAGTGGGGCGGGTCTCAGGTCCAGGCAAACTCGCCCATTGCCATCACTACGCCAATGCTATTTTTCAATGCTTGGTAGACATGATTTTCCAAGATTGGACAAAATATGGAAGTTACGTTGACGACATTCTCATCAAGAGCAAGCGAGCTGAGGACCATATTGCAGACCTAAAGGAGACCTTGAGTGTCTTAAGGTAGTATAGACTCAAATTTAACCGCATGAAGTGCACCTTCTGTCTGAAGATTAGGCAATTTCTTAGATTCATGCTAATGAAGTAAAACATTAAAGCCAATCCTTTCAATGTTAAAGCATCCAAGACCTGAAACTCTTTCTAGCATTAATGAGGTACAACGCCACACTCACAAGATAGTTCCTTTAAGCCAAATCATCTCCAGATAGACGGAAAAAAGTCTACCTTTCTTGCTGTGTTGAAGAAGGCTAATTAGTTTGGATGGATTGAAGAATTTCGAAGCTCTTTCAAACCTTTAAAATAGTATCTCATAGAGCTCCCATGATTTGTAAAGGCCACTTTTGGGGAGACCTTCCACCTATACTTATCCGTCACCTCCTAGATGGCCACTTTAGTCTTTATTAAGAAAGAAAAAAGGGGTGCAAACCCCTATCTATTATGTCAGTAAAGTACTTAATAGGGCAGAGACTTGGTACCCTGACGTCAAGAAGGTGGCCTCGGGAAACCTAAGAAATCAGGGGGGCTCATCAAGTGGGTTATCGAGTTAAGTGAATATGATATTAATACGTACCTAGGACTGCTATCAAGGAAATCCTAGCTGACTAGATGTGGGGTAGGAATTATTCTCACCCTTTGGAAGGGGATGACTTGGAGTTCCCAGTCAAGTTCGACTTCAAGGGCTCCAATATAAGGCTAAGTATGAGGTCCTAGTATTTGGCCTGAGGATAGTTTGGGATGCAGAAGCTCTGTACCTTATTGCCTACTCTAATTCCCAACTAGTTATCAGACAAGTAGAAGACACATATGAACCTAAGAAGGTCACCATGATCCAGTATCTCCAACAAATTGAAGAATTGAAAAATGACTCTGAAAGTTTCTAACTCTAGTAGATACTCTATGAAAAACTATAAAAATAGACTATTTGTCCAAACTAGCTAGCTATGTTAAAGACTGCCCAACTAAGAAGCTCACCATTTAATGCCTATCATGTCTAAGCGCCCAACTACAGGATGCAATTTCAACTGCGGAGGTTGAGACAGGAAATAGCGGGGCTGGATCTCCAAATTGGAACTTTTTCCTCTGATTGTAGGGATGATCTCAAACTAAAAGTCAAAGCTACCCGATTTGTCTTCATAGGGAAGAATTTGTATAAGAAGCCCTTTATTCATCCTCTCATTTGGTGTTAATGTTTAAAAGATATGTAATAGGTGTGATGGTGCTCACCTGGGGGCTACAACTCTTGTTGGAAAAACACTCAATGTTAGTTATTTCGACACCACCATGAAGACATATATATGCTAGGTACTTATCCGTAGTTGCAATAAATGCCAACGACATTTAACATTGATCCATCAACCTGGGGGGAGCCACGATGGCTTTGTTCGTCCCCTATCCCTTATCATATTCTGGGAAAGACATCATCAGGACTTTTCCTATGGCCCTTCACTAGAGAAAGTTCCTCCTAGTTGAATAGGTTACTTTAGCAAATAGGTGGAAGAGGAGTGAATTCAGGAGAGATTATGAAGTTTATATGAAAGAAAGTTATTTCACTATATGGCATCATCCGAGAACTAATCTATGGCACTAACAACCAATTCTAAGGTAATAAAAATCCAAAAAAAGTGCAAAAGCCTCCCTATCAAGTAAAGGTTCACCTTTATATCTCATTCGCAAGGTAACAGGAAAGTGGAGGTCACGAATCGAATCATAATGCAAGGAAAAAGATGAGGCTCAATTGAGATGGAGGCAACTGGGTGAAGGAGTTGTCCAATATGCTCTGGGCATACTGAAACAACCCTAAATCTTCCGTTAGAGAAAGCCCATTCACCCTAGTATACAATACGAAGGTAATCATCCCAACAGGAGGAATGCATGGCCTTGGACAAAGTGCTAATGAGGAGAAGCATGCTCTTTTAAGGCAGAATTTGGACCTAATTGAGGACGTCCAAGAGAAGACTTACCTTCATATGGAACAACTAAAAGCTTGCTAATAAACTCATATAATAAATGAGTCAATGTTCATAAGTTTGGTAACCTGGTCTTAAGACAAGGAAATGCCCTTAAGCTAGTTGACAAACTCAAAACCTAATAGAAAAATCCCTACAAAGTTACGGGAGTCCTAGAGCATGAGATCTGTGAGTTGGAAGATCTTGAAGGACGAAAGTTATGTCGATTATGGGACATGGCTAATTTGCAGATTTATTATGCCTAAATAATCCATGCTTCGAGCTGGCACCCTCTCTCAAGCCTTGTCTTCCATACAAAAAATAAATAAGCCTTACTCAAAGCAGGCACACTCAGACAAGTACCGTCTTTCACACAAGCATCAATAAGCTTTGTTCTGTAGCACCATCAAATAAGCCATGTCTTCCACATAGGCACTTGTAAGCCTGGCCCTGTGCAGCTGATTCTCTTAGTTTTATGTATTTATAATAGGAAAATAATTATATTTCATCATCCTTCTCGTAGAATTTACTACTCTTTAGTCTCCTTTCTTCTTGGGGTACTGCTTTTGGGTATTTTACTCTTTTTCTAGCATAATTAGGGACAAAAGAGTTAAAATTGAAAACACATGAAGAACCAGTCAGAAACTACGCTTAACATAGTATGGCCGTATCATAGGACACAATCATGTTACATAGAGTACTAGAATTAGAATTTTCGGAAGAGGTACACGATCGTGTTCCTCTTTCAGATAAAAAACCATCAGTTACATGTCCGTATTTCCTCTATGTAGAATTTAAGTTTCAAACAGTTTAGAACACTGCCTTGTTGTGTTCCCCTTGCAAAGGTTTGTTGATGAAGTAGAAATAGAGTTTAATCAAAATTTCTCCCTGTTTGCATAGTCTTTCAGCTATATAAAGGGGTGAGGATGGACGTTCCAATTGGAGAAAAACACTACATTCATAATCATACACACGTTTCATCACTTTCAAAGAGCTTGCAGTGACGCAAGAAGTTCTAGGAAGCATCAAGCCAGCTAGGAGAATCAGATACCGTTTTTATATATATTCTTCGATGTTTAAATTAGGATTTTTGTCGCTTTTGTTTGCAAGGTTCATGGATGAGTAAGTAGTTTCTTGTCCTAGAATTAAATTCAACCTTCTGGTATATTAATGGAATTATTTTTACTTTTCCTTCATATCACGTGTTGATTAATTTTATTTAATTCCTAAGTTCTTTATTGC
This sequence comes from Sesamum indicum, assembly GCF_026168435.1. NCBI lineage: Eukaryota > Viridiplantae > Streptophyta > Magnoliopsida > Lamiales > Pedaliaceae > Sesamum > Sesamum indicum. The sequence continues at coordinate 14,930,626 of NC_142662.1, read as the reverse complement.
CTTGTGAACAATTGGCCATCTATTTACATGTTTAAGATGTCCAGTAAAGTACTAGGTAAAGTTCCATATTAAAAAATTAGGAATTAAATAAAAGAATTAACCATGATAATAGGCTTAGTTCCTGTGAGGATTTCCTAAATTATCATAGATCTCAAATGGTTTAATTAGTTTTCATAAAAATAGACTGATGTGCATAACAATAGGTTGGCCCAAAGAGGTCCAAACAATCCAAAATGAAGAAAAAAACAAGAGGGTCGTAACTATCTAGGAGGCCAACATCATGAGGATGGCCTGCTGGAAAATTACTAGGTTCAGCCCAACAGGGAAGCCCAGTACACTAGGCTCAACTCAAGAGGGAAACCCAGTTTGGACCAAGAAGGAGGTCTGGTACAAGGCCTACCAGACCTCAAACCCACCTTCCAAGCCCAGTACAGGAAAAGGAAAGCGCCCCTAAGAAGCTGGACTCCTTGACCTAGAAGGACTCCTTGCAGAAGTAAGAGCTTTTATGTAAAAGGAGTTCTCCCCCAACTAAAGACGTGTTGCTCAAGTCAAAAAAGAGATAAGATCGTGCCTTATTCCTAAATTTTTGCCTTTTTTTTTTTTAGAAATGCAACTCACAAACAGAGTCCCTACAAAGAGGGACTCCTTCTCTGTAAATACAGGCAGCAACTCTCCAGCAGACAAACCTTCAAGAAGTTGGGAATTATCTTCCCATTTCGCTGCAACTCTCAACTCATGCTTTTGTCATATTTTACTCACAAAATCCTTATTTTTATTTTAATTTCTCATTTCAGCACTCCTCAACATGGACGCTTTCTTCAATCCTCCAACAGAGCACCTTCTTCAATCCTCCAACAGGGGCGCCTTAGTCCTCTAATAGGGACGCCTTCTTCAGTCCTCCAATAGGGACACCTTCAATCCCTTTACAGGGACTCCCTTCAAAATTTGAAAAACCACTCTCTCTTCTTGTTTTAGCATTCGAATTGCTCTTTTATCATGATTTCTCTCACAAAATTACTTGTTCTATCACATTTCTCATTATATTTTATTTTTTACGATTATTTTTCTCCAACATTCGATACTAACTTGGATATTGGAGTGCTAACGCTTTTTTTGCAGGTCCCCTTTTCAAAATTAGCATATGTTGCGGCCCAAGCGTTGAGCATAGTCCATATCAATTGGACCCGTGCGTTTTTTCAATGTATCACAGACAATTATTTGGTCAAACATGGTTTTTCATACCCTTGAAAGATGGTGAAAATGATATTGGGATGATTCTTATTGATTAATTGACTGAAAGAGAAGTTTTAATAAAACCATTAATCAACCATTGTAGAAATTAGAGGTGGACGTCGGGTTGCATTTCTCGAGATTCGGGTTATCGGACCAAATATCCAATTAATAAAGTAGTGTAAAACCACACCCAGCCCGAACCCGTGTATTAGTCGAGTACCCGACTGTTAGCTTCCGGTAGTTATAGATGTGAATGTGACTAGAGGCCAATTTTGCTTTATTTTACTAAGTACATCTTCACAATGTTTCCAAGCGTGGATTTAGAAATAGAAATTTTTAGTTGGTTAACTCTTTAATTTGCATCTATGGTAAAACGGCTCCTAAATTTTATCATCAACCTCTTAACATTTTATTAATATGGTTAGTATTCTCAAAGGTCATGATTGAACATGGTGAATAAATATGATGACTACTTTTGTATTATGAAATGAAAAAATTATTTTTTTAATCCTCTAAGTATGTACAATATTAGTTTAGTTTTATAACTATATTCATTTTTTGGAGTCCTATAAATTGGAAAATAGATTGAAGGACCTTCCATGGACGACTTTTTCTTTCTTGGCTGAAGTGTTATATGGCAGGCCAGCTGGACATATTTTAAATATTTTTAAGCCTATCTGGAAATGAAAATGAGGTGGAAAACATGTTGGACATGTTTTCAGTTATATAACAACTTATAAAAATAAAATTATTACATAAAAATATTTTAACCCCCCTGGCCACAACCACTTGCCCTCCCCCTACACCCGGCAACCCCCCCCCCCCCAAAGGGGGCGACATCAACAATCTATATGATGCTATTTCTAGTCTGGGCGATTGGTGTCGCCCAAAGGTGAAGAGCGATGGCCTCCCCTCTGCTGTGGTGGACCACGATACAGGTAAGGACTACGCGATGGAATGTGAGGGGGCATCGGTGACTAGTGGCAACTTCATCGTCGTTGCCAGCAATATAAAAAAAATTATTTTAATTTCAATTAATTTGATTAAAAATAATAAAAAAATTGAAAAATCTAAGTTAATTAATAGTATAGTAAATAATATTATTTTATTAAAATATCTAAACTAAATAATTATTCAAATTAATTAAAGAAATATATTTTTTATAAATAATTAGTATTTATTCATATAGATATTTAATTTGGAAAATTGAATTTACTGTACTAATTTTTGTATTGTAACCATAATGTAATTTTTCAATTGAAATTATAAAATATGAAAATTATATATATATTTTTAGAAATTTGATATTTAAATAATGGTCGGTCAATATTAGTGGCCACATGTAATGTATAAGTTGCTGAAAATTCAATATAGGGTAAATTACATTTTGGTATTTGAACTGTTCTCATTTTTACAGTTTTGCCATCGAAACTTTTTTTTGAACCAACTTATCTTTTCAACTTTACGAAATTTACACTTCGTCATATGTGGATGTTTTTTTGTTGATTTTTTTGCATAAAACATCACATGTGCATATGTGAAAAATATCATATCACATAACCCTTAAATATCTCATGTACATTGCATGTAATTTTTTTTGACAAAAATTATGACCACAATCCAATGAGTTGTCCAACTGCATGGTCGTTAAGTGGTCTATGGACTTTGTTGTGATGTTCAAGCAGATGTAAACATACAGAATGAGCACAACAAATAAGATGATGATAAGTGAATACTCATTTTGTTCACCGAACAATAATTGTATAGCGTCGAGTATTATCAAAACAAATTACATCCAAACCAATCTAATTAGCTTTCTGTTCATATATCTAACAATCTCCCACTTAACCTAAAGTCAATCACTGATTGACCTCAAACCCATCCTATCAAGATGTTAAGTATGTGCAATTTGCGATACTAGTTTAGTAAGTGAATCTGTTGTGTTTTCTGCTGAGCTGACTCGGTCCATTTAAATGTCACCTCTGCTCACCATCTCTCTGAACAGATGGTAGTGTCCAAGAATGTATTTGGAACGGTGATGGGATCTCGGTTTATTTTCTTGTGCTATTTCCCCGTTGTTATCGCAGAAGATAAACTATTCATTCAGCAATACTAGGCACCACACCCAATTCCTAGATGTAGTTTTTCATCCAAACCACTTCCTTAGTTGCTTCTGAAGTTGCTAGTGTTCAACTTCTATGGTGGAATTCGCTATGGTGGCCTGCTGGGAACTTTTCCAAGTAACCACACCACCATTCAATTTGAATACAAAACCCGATTGAGAGTTGGCATTATCATCATCCTACTGGAAGCTAGCGTCATTGTAGCTTTCCAGTATCAACTCTCTACCATCGTAGATCAAGAACATATCTTTTGTTGTTTTCAGGTACTTGAGTATGGTCTTGACTGCATGCAGTGTGCCTACCTGGCACACGCCTAATATCTGCTCATCATGCTCAAAGTATAGGCGAAATCGGGCCTAGTGTATTGAACAACACACTGAATGCTGCCTACGGCTGAAGCATAGGTGATGTCCGACTTCCGCTTAAGTTCCTCATTAGTCTTGCGAGACTGCTTCTTCGACAATTTAATTCCATGCCTCATCGGAAGGAATCCTCGATTCGAGTTTTTCATCTTGAATTTCTTCAAGACTTTATCAATATACGAGAATTGGGTCAATCCTAATATCTTCTTAGATCTATCCCTGTAGATCTTAATGCAAGGATGTCGGACGTTTCACCCATATCCTTCATGAAAAATTGACTGGACGACCATGCTTTAGTGTCTCCCAACATCTTGGCATCACTTCCAATGAGTAAGATATCGTCAACATAAAGCACAAGGTAAGCAACTAAGCTCCTATTGATCTTTTTGTATATACAAGGATCAAACTCATTCTTGATGAAATCATAACCCCATATAACTTCATCAAGATGCGTGTTCCAGCTTCGAGAAGCTTGTTTGAGGCTATAAATGGACCTTTTGGAGACGACAAACCTTCTGCTATTCTCCAACAAAGGTGAAACACTATGGTTGATCCATGTAGATATCTTCCTCAATGAAGTTGTTAAAGAAGGTCGTTTTCACGTCCATCTGTCATATTTTATAGTCATACTATGCTGCACTAGCAAGCAGTATCTGAATGGACTTGGCCATGGCTACAGGTGAGTTGGTCTCCTCAAAGCCGACCCTCGGTCGTTGAGTATATCCTTTTGCCACAATCCTTTCCTTGAAGGCGGTAACCTCCTCGTCAGCTCCAAGCTTATGGATGTAAACCTATTTACATCCAACCAGCTTAATGCATTTTAGGTGGGTCTACGAGGGTCCAAATTTAGTTTGAACCCATCGAGTCCATTTTGGATCTCATGGCTCAAGTCACTTATTCGAGTCGATGTCAGACATTGTTTCTTCATATATCCTTAGATCATTATCCAATTAGCTAATCATCCCTAAGAATCCGTACCTATCATGTGGTTCGGATAATTTGGTTGACCTACGGAGGACTAGAGCACTATCAACTGAAACTACAGGTTTATATGGTGTCGCATTATCCTACTGGTGTCTCACTTGAATCTTCAAGTAGTACCTCATCACGTTAGCTATCCGCAGGAAAACCTCTTTCCAAGAATACTGCGTTTCTCGAAACAAAAACCTTTTGTTCGAAGAGGTCGTACAAATAGTACCCTATAGTTTCTTTTGGATATTTGACAAACCTGCACAAAGTAGACCTGAATTCTAGTTTGTCTCCCACTAGCCTTTTGACGTATGTGGGTTTATCCTATACCCTCAAGTATTTATAGGACACACGCTTGCCATGCCATATCTCATATGGCGTCTGGACTGTTTTGGATGGCTCCATGTTGAGCAACTTGGCCCACGTCTCAATAGCGTATCCCAAAAGGATAGGGGCAGGGTCGGTAAAACTTATCATAGATCAAACCACGTCCAACAAGGTCCAATTCTTCCTTTCAGCCACGTCGTTAACCTGAAGTGTTCCAGGAGGAATCCATTGAGAGAGAATTTCATTCTCTTTTAAGTAATCCATGAGCTCACCACTTAAATACTCTCTACCTCAATCTGACCGAAGGGTCTTGATTTTACAGCCAGTTTGATTCTCAACTTCAAGTCTGAATTCCTTAAACCTTCCAAAGGCCTCAAACTTGTACCTCATACGATAAACATAATCGTACTATGAGTGATCATCGGTGAAGGTTATGAAATATGAGTATCCTCCTCTAGCTGGAGTATTCATTCGTCCACATATATCCAAATGGATCAAATCCAACAGATCACTGGCAAGCGGACTTTGTCCAATAAAAGGTTTCTTGGTCATTTTCCCTTTCAGACAGGATTTGCAAGTTGGTAGCTGTCCAATTCATCTACCTCTAGACTTTTGGACTCCATCAATTTTCCCATCCTAACTTAAAGATATGGCCTAACCATGCATGCCAAATCTGTGTGTTGTCATGATTATCTAATATTCATTTATATTGGACAGTCATAATCAGATTAGACTGTTGGAGAATATAAAGACCATTAGTTAATGTACCAAGCAGATGAAGGTTGTTATTTATCATCAAATTAAAACTATTTTTATTGATTGTAAATGCATAACCATCATTGTCTAAAACAGGAATGGAATAATATTATTGATCATGCTCGGTACATAATAATAGTTCTTTAATCCTATC